>NW_015150572.1:0-2851 GCF_000732505.1 Cyprinodon variegatus
CTCCAGATGAGTTTTTTGTTTTTTTGGGTTGAGTGCGTCTCTTTGAACAGGCTTTGGTGTAAATCCAGCGTCTTCGCCACAGACATCGTGTTCGGTGTGAATGCTCCTTCAGATTTTCATGTTTTGGACTCTGACCTTAAGCCTTTTATTATTTTCTGCAGGTTGGTCTTGCCATATTAGTTCGTTTTCTCATGTTCCCATTTGCTATGTGTTTTCTCTCGCTCTCTAACGTCTTCTTTAGTCTTTTTTCTCTCATCTTAATTTATCTTCCTGCTGTAACTTATTTAAGATCTTTCCTGCGGTTTTGCTCTAATTCTCTTGCGGTTTTGTTCATCTGCTGTCTTTCTTGTTTGCCACTAATTATCCGAGGCAGTCCACTTGTGTTCAGCCTTTGTTTAGTGAAAGTCCTACCACTTACCTAAATAGTTGTCAGTTTTGTCAACACCGGTTTGTTGACTTGTTTATTCTGTGCTTCTCATCCTAATCCAGTTTGCTTCACTTCAGCTTTTCTTTTCTTTCACTTTCTGAAATACTTGCACTCACTGTTCCGCCTGTCTATGGCAGGCCATTATGACATTTGTTAGAAGCGTTGTCCTCTCTATTGTTCCATTTCTTGATCTCTAAAATAAGACTCTTCCTAGTCAAAACTACAGTCCTACTAGCCAAAAATGTACATATAGATATCCTAAATTACATTTTTGCCAACAAAAATTACATTTTAGTCTGCCAAAAATATAATTGCAATGGTAAGAATAAACGTTCAAATACCTAGAAATCTTTACAAATAGTAAGTGGTCCTTTTGACATTTATTAGCTTGACCGAATATATATTTCAGATGTCTGAAATGCATTTCTTCCTAGTCAAAATAAACATTAAATGCAAAGAAAAAAAAAAGCATCAGCAAATCCTTCTAACTTTATTTTGATCCCTCTCTAAAGTTGTAATTCTACTGATCTTCCGTACCTCATGATTCCATAGCTCGCATGTGTGGGTTGGTGCATCTAAGCTCTGAACGTTGGTGGTCATAAAGTTCTGCCAATATCATTAATGATCAGAGTTTCATACATCAGCAGCCAGGGGGGAGGATTTTGCTAATCACTGAAAAGATGCACAGAGGGCCTCATTTTTACTGCACTCCATGAGCCTGTAAGAAGCAAGCTCTGCCTCCTAAGGGAAATAGTTATGTGGTGCTGGACCCTCATGAGCTAAATAAAAATTAGATTTCACTTCAGTTGTATAAAAGTAATAAAAAAGTGAGTAATTAAATTCCATATTTCTAGAATCGAATTATGATACTTCAGAAAGTAAAGGTCAAATTTCATAAGCATTTTATTGGGAGGCTTCATTTGCAGAGAGCGCCCTCTGCTGGTCAAACTATTTAAAACTCATTTTGGTAAGCTGTAATGGCCTCACTAGGCTTCCATCTTTAATCTGTCATTCATTCATTCATTCATTCNGCTACCACAGATGATCTCGCTCTCCAGATGGAATTGAAGGATTGAGATTAGCTAGAATGAATAGAAGGGGTAGAGCGTAGCCGCCTGGTGTAATGTACATTGGTCAAATAAAGTAAAAAAGCAAAACTCCAGTGCAACGCACGGATGACGTCATACACACCCCACTTTGTTTTTAAAAGATATAAATATAAAAAATCTAACGGTGGATGTCTGGGGGACAGTGATTGGCCTCCATGTTCTGAATGCTGGCGTACCATAAAGAATAAATGATGAACAGTTTAGTTTGTGCCTTCAAGTCGTTGCCCATAGGAAGATGTTACTGGATATAACCTAACGGAATATCTTCAGAACGGCTCCAGATGACACTAAACTCATATGGGAGAGTAGAACATGATGGAATAATGGAAAATCAAGGGGCCAATGGAAAAAAAACACCATTCCCCTTAAACAGATAAACTCCATCAGTCAAATGCAGCTCTAACAGGTTTTAACTCTAACTTCAAAGATTTTTCCAGTCTGCTGGGAGTTTGTTCCAGATCCATGGAGCATAGATGCTGCTTCTCCATCTTTGGTTCTAGTTGTGGATGAACAGAGGAGGCTGGAACTAGAAGACCTGAGTGGTCTGGGAGGTAGATCCACTGACAACAGATCTGTTATGGATTTAGGTGCTGATCTATTCAGTGATTTCTAGAATAACAGAAGGATTTTAGAGTCTATTCTCTGAGCTACAGGGAGCCAGAGGAAGGATTTCAGGACCGGGCTGATGTGATCTACTTTCTACAGTTCTAGTGAGGATGCAGGCAGCAGCATCTGGTTCTGATGGACTTTTTAGGCAAACCTATGCAGACACTGTTGCAGTGATTAATTCTACCAAAGATAGTTGCATGAATGAGTTTTTCTAGATCCTGCTGGATATTAGTCCTTTATTCCTGGAAATGTTCTTCAGGTGATCAAAGGCTGACTTAATAACTTCCTTTCTGAGCCTCTGAAGGTTCAGGTCTGAGTCCATCATGATTTAAGCCATAATCAGTGGTTTCAGTCAGGAATAATCAACGGATCATTATTTATATTTAAAACTAAAAGGTTCGCTGGGATTTAATGAATTTAGAGTTAATCAGTAAAAAAATAAAAACAATTATCTTCATCTCGATCACTGAGTCTGGGAGCGGCCATTTTTGCCCAAATATAGTAACTCCTCCTTCCTTAATAGGGATCAGTTCAATGCAGCAATTAAACTGATCCCTTTCTGCTATCATCGCAACCCCAACCCATTACAGGGGAACAGAGCACCTCCCCTATTCAGCCAGGCCAACAATTCCCTCTAACGCAGAGATGGCAAAAGTACTCACTTTCCGTACTTGAGTAAAAGTACAGATACTTGTGTTAAAAAATA
>NW_015150572.1:5380-13100 GCF_000732505.1 Cyprinodon variegatus
TATTTTTTAACACAAGTATCTGTACTTTTACTCAAGTACGGAAAGTGAGTACTTTTGCCATCTCTGCGTTAGAGGGAATAGTTCGCCTGGCTGAATAGACAAGGTCTTCGGTTCCCCTGTAATGCAGTATTTTTGATTTCTGCCCAATATTGAAGCGTGGTCTGCGCTATATTATTCCACGCCACAACGCCAGAGGGCCAATCAGGAACGCTGTGTGTCTAGATACGCCCGAGGCGGTGAGGAAGTGGGGGCAAGTTTGTGAGATAACGGAAGGACATGAGGGCCAAAAAGAGCGGGGATCCAGGTGGAAAAGGCTCCCAGCGTTCTCGCGCACCTCGCTCTTCTAGCTGGTCCATCTTCTCGAGTTGTTTTCCAAAATGGCGGTCAGACAAACAAAACAAGCCGGTCAGGAACCAAACAGGAAATACGCATAGTGTGAGCGGATGTAGATTTGACCAATCAGAGGCCTCTTGTCTGTGCTCACCTACAATTGTGGAGAGGTGCAGCAGAGTGTCTGTGGAAGTGGGGCCATATCTGCGTTAACGGCGACGCACGCAGACGACCTGGTTTCTGAGTATAAATCAGTCTTGGGCCAAACCCCCCCCCCCCCCTCCCCCGTTTAAAATTGTTTTTTCTTTCTTCCTTCACGCCCCTCTCAAACCACCTCTCCTCTTTGTCCAAAATGTGAACATTCTGGTCCTCCAAAGAATGTCCTTGGTCCATCAGGTATAGATGTACTGTAGGATCTTGTCCAGAGGAGGGCGCTCTTCATTGTTGGGCCATGCGTCTGTGGAGAGGTTGTTTGGTTTTAACAATATAAAGATCGTTCATCCGTTTCAAGCAGAAACCAGGCTTTGTTGGGCTGCTGGATAAAACCTGGAACTAAACGCTATTTCTGACATTTTGAACTGAAAAATCTTCCTGGATGGAAGAGAAACGTCTTCAAACTTAGAAACAAAGTCCAGAGGATCGTTTTTTAACTTTTTTTATAATTTGAATGTCAAACTGTAGATTAGAGTCCCTTAGAGCCACATTTCTGCAGCTTTTAGACGCTTCCCCGCTCCACCACAGCTGGGCCTGAATCAGCTCCTCAGCTCGCCGTCATACCTGGCTATGAGCGCTCAGTCCTTTCAGCTGCGCTCCAGCAGAGAAGCACCTTCACTGAGCTTCTGCTGATGTGTCTCTGAATCTGGTCCATCCTCAGATGGAGCGTCCGTCCAGGAAGAGGCAGGATTCCTTTGGGATGCTGGACAGTCTGGAGGAGGACCGGAGCAGCTGCAGCTCTGACTCCAGCGGGGGGAGCGGAGCGTCCAGCCCGGAGGACAGCGAGGATGAAGACTTTGGAGTTGGGAATCAGCTCAGCTCCTCCTCCTCCTCCCTGATGCTCATCAAGACCAACGGACAGGTGTACACCTACCCTGACGGCAAGGCGGGCATGGGTCAGTCTGACGGACTCCTTCCCAGTCAAACCAGATTAATTTATCCAGCAGGAGAAGCTGACGCCTTTTGTCTCTCTGCCTGGTCCTCAGCCACCTGTGAGATGTGCGGGATGATCGGGGTCAGGGACGCCTTCTACAGCAAGACCAAACGTTTCTGCAGCGTCTCCTGCTCCAGGAGCTTCTCCTCCAACTCCAAGAAGGCCAGCATCCTAGCCAGGCTGCAGGTAAGGCCCCCGTCCCGTCAGGTCCCGCCTACGGTGGGCGGTTCTCACTGAGAAGATCCTGTCTGTCTTAAAGGGGAAGCCGCCCACTAAGAAGGCCAAGGTCCTGCAGAAGCAGCCCCTGGTGACCAAGCTGGCTGCCTACGCACAGCACCAGTCCATCCAGCAGGGCGGCGCCAGAAAGAGCGGTGGGAGTTCTGTTGAGCTGAGCTGGAGCTTCAGCAGAGCTTCATGTCATCTAAACGTCTGACGGCTTTGTGTCCTGCAGTGTCTGTGGACGTGTTTGACTGGGGGCGTTACCTTGGAGACGGAGACGTGACGGGAGCGCCGGTCAGCTGCTTCAAACATGTGAGTTGAAGCAGTGATCAAAGCTAAAGGAGGCTACTTTCAAGAACCTGGAATATCAGACATATTTTCAGTTGTTTTACGCTTTTTTAAGTATATAATTCCAGGTGTTCATTCATAGTTTTGATGCCTTCAGTGTGAATCTACAATTTTCANAATCAGCTCCTCAGCTCGCCGTCATACCTGGCTATGAGCGCTCAGTCCTTTCAGCTGCGCTCCAGCAGAGAAGCACCTTCACTGAGCTTCTGCTGATGTGTCTCTGAATCTGGTCCATCCTCAGATGGAGCGTCCGTCCAGGAAGAGGCAGGATTCCTTTGGGATGCTGGACAGTCTGGAGGAGGACCGGAGCAGCTGCAGCTCTGACTCCAGCGGGGGGAGCGGAGCGTCCAGCCCGGAGGACAGCGAGGATGAAGACTTTGGAGTTGGGAATCAGCTCAGCTCCTCCTCCTCCTCCCTGATGCTCATCAAGACCAACGGACAGGTGTACACCTACCCGGACGGCAAGGCGGGCATGGGTCAGTCTGACGGACTCCTTCCCAGTCAAACCAGATTAATTTATCCAGCAGGAGAAGCTGACGCCTTTTGTCTCTCTGCCTGGTCCTCAGCCACCTGTGAGATGTGCGGGATGATCGGGGTCAGGGACGCCTTCTACAGCAAGACCAAACGTTTCTGCAGCGTCTCCTGCTCCAGGAGCTTCTCCTCCAACTCCAAGAAGGCCAGCATCCTAGCCAGGCTGCAGGTAAGGCCCCCGTCCCGTCAGGTCCCGCCTACGGTGGGCGGTTCTCACTGAGAAGATCCTGTCTGTCTTAAAGGGGAAGCCGCCCACTAAGAAGGCCAAGGTCCTGCAGAAGCAGCCCCTGGTGACCAAGCTGGCTGCCTACGCACAGCACCAGTCCATCCAGCAGGGCGGCGCCAGAAAGAGCGGTGGGAGTTCTGTTGAGCTGAGCTGGAGCTTCAGCAGAGCTTCATGTCATCTAAACGTCTGACGGCTTTGTGTCCTGCAGTGTCTGTGGACGTGTTTGACTGGGGGCGTTACCTTGGAGACGGAGACGTGACGGGAGCGCCGGTCAGCTGCTTCAAACATGTGAGTTGAAGCAGTGATCAAAGCTAAAGGAGGCTACTTTCAAGAACCTGGAATATCAGACATATTTTCAGTTGTTTTACGCTTTTTTAAGTATATAATTCCAGGTGTTCATTCATAGTTTTGATGCCTTCAGTGTGAATCTACAATTTTCATAGTCATGAAAATAAAAAAAATGAGGTTTGTCCAAACTTTTGCTCTTAAATATATATATATATATATATATATATATATATATATATATATATATATATATATATATATATATATATATATATATATATATAAAAAGAGAGGAAAAAAAGGAAAAATGTCAGAACCATCAATTGTCCAGGGAGCTGTTCCAAAAGAAATTTCTTTTTCCCCCAAGCTGGGGTCCTCTCCCAGAGCCCTGGGAGTTTGAGGGTTCTGCCAGTATCTCTGCTGTTCTTAGAACTTCACCCTTCTGGACCGTGATGTCTGATGTATTTCCAGGGTTCTGCTGTAACTCCTCCAGTTTGGGGGCCACTGCCCTGAGGGCCCCAATGACCACGGGTTCCACTCATGCCTTGACCTTCCAGGTTTTCTCCAGCTCTTCTCTGAGCCCCTGGTATTTCTCTAGTTGGGGGGGCCACATGCCGAATTTATCACGTTCCTGTTTCCTGATGTTGCAGTCACTTGGTATTGCTATGGCAACCACAACGGCTTTCCTCTCATCTTTCTTTTAGAAGTCGTACGTCTCCCTGAAAATGAGAACATCATGGTTGTTCGATGCTGTAGCGCACAGATTGTTTACATTGCGACCAGTCTAACTAGGGAGTACCAATATGGCGGCCGGTGGCTTCACTTCAATCCCCATACTACCAACAATCAGCAATGCAGTGAATAAGTAGAGATCAGTGGGAGTATATAAGGGGAACAGAACAAATGAGCTGAATAAGGAGCAGGTGGGAGTAGAGCTGACTAGAAGGAAGCCAAAGGGACAGGAAACGAGCACCAGGGGGCGACAGAGAGTAACTAAAGACTGATTGAATATAATGGAAAATAAACCAACGATCAACAAAACGGAATAACTGAAAACTAAAAACTCAGAATCTCAAAGAGGAGAACCATAACGATAGGAACCCTGGATAAAACTGATGCAAAAATATCGGCGTTTAGAAAAATCTATAAATTATAAAAATAAAAACAATCCTGACCTTGCAAAGACTTCAAGGTTTGGATCCATCCTGAAGGTAAAGTTCAGGTTTTGTGTCTTTCGGCGCAGTTTTAAGGATCCCGGCTCAAACCACTGAGCACTGGGATTTTCCCAGTCCGACTTTGGTCTTCCTCCTCTCCAGGTTCCGATGGGCCGGTCGTGGAGCAGCGTCAGCGAAGGGGTCCGGGTGGAGGTTCCCAACACCGACAGCGGTCTGCCCATGAAGGTCTACTGGATCGCCAGCATCATCAAGCTGGCTGGTAAGAACGGAGACGGGTTTGGACCTCCGTAACGTCTGGGGGGGGGGTTCTGGTTTGACCTGACCCGGTTCTGGTTCCTCCGGAAGGCTTTAAGGCTCTGCTGCGTTACGAGGGCTTCGATGGCGACGCCACCAGGGACTTCTGGCTGAACCTGGGTGTTCCGGACATCCACCCGGTGGGCTGGTGCGCCGCCGGAGGGAAGCCTCTGGTTCCACCTCAGAGTGAGTAGCCTCAGAGCGGTTCTAGCGGCTCCGTTCCCGGGTCGGCTAATGGAGCTCCGCTCTCTGTTCTCAGCCATCCTGCACAGGTTCACCAACTGGAAGAACTTTTTGATCAAGAGGCTGACCGGGTCCAAAACTCTGCCGCCGGACTTCTCATCCAAGGTAAGCGGCCGGTCTAATCCAGACGGAACCAGAAGAACCCTGTGATCCGGGTCCCTTCTGGTTTTCCTGCTTGACTCTTCCTCTTCTCCCTCCTCTTCGTCGCGCTCCAGGTGCAGGAGAGCATGCAGTTTCCCTTTAAGAAGCGGATGAGGGTAGAGGTGGTGGATAAGACCCACTTGTGCCGGACCCGCGTGGCGCTGGTTGAACAGGTGAGCGTCAGTTTGATCGACGGTCCCGGCGTCTCTGTGTCGCTGACGGCCGTGTTTCGTTGCAGGTGATCGGCGGTCGGCTGCGGCTCGTCTACGAGGAATGTGACGACGGGACGGACGACTTCTGGTGCCACATGTACAGCCCGCTGATCCACAGCATCGGCTGGTCGCGCTCCATCGGACACCGCTTTAAGAGATCAGGTGGGCGGGGCTTAACGCGGGGCAACGAGGGGAGGATGGACGAAGGCTGAATGTGTGGGTTTGTTTGCAGACGGGACGAGGAGGCTGGACGGACAGGTGGACGCTCCGGGACAGCTGTTTGCTAAGGTGAGCCTGGAGAGAAAATAAAATCAATCCTCTGGACTTTGTTTCCAGGTTTGAAGACGTTTCTCTTCCATCCAGGAAGATTTTTCAGTTCAAAATGTCAGAAATAGCGTTTAGTTCCAGGTTTTATCCAGCAGCCCAACAAAGCCTGGTTTTAGTTTAGAAAACATGGAAATAGAAACGGACTAACAGGTCCACCTCTAGAAGGAAGATGCCTTAAGATGGTCTCAGCAGATCCTAGAGGTTCTAAACCTCATTACTCAGTTTAGATCCGAGTCATTTGACGGTCCCACTGGGTCTGCATCCTGTTAAAGTTGTTCTTTCTTCAGAAAAGCCCATCCTTCATTTTAACCTCTTTGTTTTGAGTAATTCTACCTGTGTGACCAGCAGGGGGCAGTGTTACACCTGCAAACCACTGATCTCTATTTATTCCCTGGATTGCTGATTGCCTGTTGCTAGTATGTGGTTGAAGTGAAGCCACCAGCCGCCATATTGGTACTCCTTAGCATCGAACAACGATGATGTTCTCATTTTCAGGGGGACTGAAGACTTTTAAAATAAAGATAAATCATCATTTTGACACAGACTGTTTCATAGCATCAGTAGATTAACTTTAACTTAGAATAAAAAAATAGGCCCATCACATTACAGAGTCATACGGAAGAGGATTAGGGCCACTGAAAAAAAAAAAAAGTAAACTGATTTTTAAATTTTATTTCAGTTTAACGTGGGAATTAAAGTCAGAATTCTGACTTTAATCTCAGAATTCTAAGAAAAAATTCAGAATTCTGACTTTAATCTAAGAATTCTGATTTTTTTTCTCAGAATTCTGACTTTTTTTATTGTCAGAATCCAGTCAGAATTCTGAGATTAATCTCAGAATTCTGACTTTAAACAGAAAAAAATTTAAAAATCAGTTAACTTTTTTTTCAGTGGCCCTAATCCTCTTCCGTAGAGTCATTATGAAGTCAATGTCTATAAATAATTTAAAATAACATATTATACAATCCATCACAATAAAATTAATGTGTTAATTCAGTATAACAATGTTGAAGTGCCAAAAGTGCTAAATTGATGATGTACATCTAATATACATGAATTATTGTTGTTATAATATATTACATATAATTTCAAAATTTTACATCAAGGCTGAATAACAACTACATGTCTTTTAATGCTGTAGTATTTTCCTGTTTGCAAATTGTGCATAATGCATGATGCATATACTCTGTCTGTGCATTAGCCTTTATGTTTCCCCCTCAATATTACATTTAATATATTTCAGCACAACTTTTTCAAATGAGAAAAACAACAAACACTCCAAAAACGACAGCATCATCCACCTAATGAAGAATTACTACATTTCACAGTGAATTACTTTCTATTTCCTTTACTTTCTATTTTCTAACGTTAGACCCAATGTCAGCGTCTCACTCAGTCAATGTCTTCCAGTCAGTCTGAGACTAATGTTAGTCTGCAGACTAAACTATAGGATCCATCAGCTATAGATGGATTTATTGCTTAGTTCATCCACTGACTGGGAAATGACCAGTGGAACGTCTTCCTGCAGACAGAAAACTGCTGGTTTTAGCAGCTAAATGCTGCACAGGGAGGCATTTTAATGCGCATCTCTGTGCGAGTGGGGAGTACCAATATGGCGGACAGCAGCTTCACTTTTTACAGGCAATTGACAATCCAGTGAAAGAATAGAGATTGGTGTTGCAAACTCCTGCCTCACAGCAGCTCTGAGCCCAGAAGGATGTTCTGTGTCTCCTGCAGGTGAAGGAGGTGGATCAGACCGGACTCTGGTTCCAGGACGGGATGAAGCTGGAGGCCATCGACCCTCTCAACCTGTCGGCCATCTGCGTGGCCACGGTCCGGAAGGTGAGAACGAGTCCTTCCTGTCGGGGCGGCGGACCGAACGTCCGGGTGTAACTCTGAGCCTCCGGCCCTCAGGTCCTGGCAGACGGATACCTGATGATCGGCATCGACGGCTCGGAGGCGGCCGACGGCTCCGACTGGTTCTGCTATCACTCCACGTCTCCGTCCATCTTCCCTGCTGGCTTCTGTGAGATCAACAAGATTGAGCTGACGCCCCCTAGAGGTCGGTGTGTCTTCCTGCAGGCTCAAGGTTTAGGAAAAACTGAGGATTTGCATGTCTGAAGATCAGACCATTTTAAACCCAAAGATGTTAAACTGGTTTTACTGGGAACAGGGATACTGGGGCTTCAGCAGCGTCCAGATCAGGGTGGGTTGATCTTTCAGAAGTTAGAATCTGCAG
>NW_015150572.1:15447-19176 GCF_000732505.1 Cyprinodon variegatus
TGGATGGATGGATGGATGGATGATGGATGGATGGATGGATGGATGGATTTTCCTTTTTAACAGGTTTTGAACAAAATGAACTCCTCGTTGTTAAAGCTAATCCCTCTAACATGGAAAAGAACCAGACTGATCTAATCTCAGATCAGAACCTGGATTAATGCAGATTAAGATCAGGATGTTTGATCCTAGAACTGCTGCTTCTTCTCCACCATCAGTAGGAACCTTCAAACTCCTGCAGGATGAAGACGCTGAAGCTTCTCTTTGTGCTCCACCAGGAAGTCCCAAACCACGGTTTCCGTCCCGGGATGAAGCTGGAGGCCGTGGACCTCATGGAGCCCAGGCTCGTCTGCGTTGCCACGGTTACCAGGATTGTCCACCGACTGCTACGGATCCACTTCGACGGCTGGGAAGACGAGTACGACCAGTGGGTGGACTGTGAGTCACCCGACCTGTACCCAGTGGGCTGGTGTCAGCTGACCGGCTACCAGCTGCAACCGCCTGCCGTCACCGCAGGTACACCTCACCTGAGGGGGCGGGGTTCTAACGGAGGCCTGACGGGTGAACCACCTTAACCGAGGTCTGCGTTGGTTTCAGGGTCCAGAGATGTGCAGTCTGCAGGATCCAAGCAGAGGAGGAAGTCCCAGCAGTACCGAGGACAGAAGAAAAGTCGGTCCTAAGATCCATGGACTCATCCTGATGGTCTGAAACCTTCCTAACAACTGTCTGTCTGACTGTCTCCAGAGAGGAAGTTACCCGTTGCTAAGCGCCCCGTCAGCCTGTCCGGCTCCGTGGTAACGGGCCTTCCCAGAAACCTATCAGGAGACGAGAACGAGACACCGCCTGATTACCCGTCGCCCCCCCCTCCGGCCTCAGCAGCCCAGCCACCCGCCGCTGACCCCAACGCAGAGGGGGGAGCAGGTAAACGGCAAGCGGCGCCACCTGCTGGAGGATAATAGCTCCTGACCTCAGGATTGTGTATTTGAGCAGGATTTCGGAGTTTAACGTTAGCTGTATCTTTACAGATTCTTTCTGGAGTTTAAGTTTTTCTGTTTTTTAAGTTTTAAACCTTGTAGATGTATTTCTGACACACCGACCATGGATAACCATCATGGAAGAATTTTGGCCCAGCCGGGTTACCGTCGTTTGTGTAATGCTACGTTCAGACCGCACGCAGCAGGAGCAGCAGAAACGCTGCTTGGCAGGTCCTTGGCCTTACCTTGGCCGCTCCTTGGCTGGTCCTTTTCCGCTCCTTGACTGGTCCTTGGCAGGTCCTTGGCCGCTCCTTGGCTGGTCCTTGGCCGGACCTTGGCAGGTCCTTGACCGCTCCTTGGCTGGTCCTTTGCCGCTCCTTGGCCTTACCTTGGCTGGTCCTTTGCCGCTCCTTGACTGGTCCTTGGCAGGTCCTTGGCCGCTCCTTGGCAGGTCCTTGGCTGGTCCTTGGCCGCTCCTTGGCTGGTCCTTGGCCGCTCCTTGGCTGGTCCTTGGCCGCTCCTTGGCCGGTCCTTGACCGCTCCTTGGCCGGTCCTTGGCAGGTCCTTGGCCGCTCCTTGGCCGGTCCTTGGCAGGTGCTTGGCAGGTTCTTGGCCGCTCCTTGGCAGGTCCTTGGCAGGTCCTTGGCTGGTCCTTGGCCGCTCCTTGACCGCTCCTTGGCCGGTCCTTGGCAGGTCCTTGGCCGGTCCTTGGCAGGTCTTGGCCGGTCCTTGGCAGGTCCTTGGCAGGTCCTTGGCCACTCCTTGGCCGGTCCTTAGGTGGTCCTTGGCTGGTCCTTGGCCGGTCCTTGACCGCTCCTTGGCCGGTCCTTGGCCGGTCCTTGGCCGGTCCTTGGCAGGTCCTTTGCTGGTCCCCTACATTTCCATTTTAAGGTTTCTTCCTGTTAAAAGTGACCTGAGATGACATGATGTGAATTGGAGCTATAGAAATAAACTGAATAGAATTGAATTGAATAAACATCTAAAATATTCTTTCTGTTATGATTTGAGGACATTAAGATCTAAAGAGAAGCGCCATCTCCTGGTCAGACCCTGTAATTCAGTGAAAGGATGGAGTCAGAGTAAAAAGCTGCTCTCCCAGGAGAAGGCCTTGAGGTTTCAGGGGATTTTGCTGCCATCTTCAATGGATGCTACCGGACGCAGAAGCAGGAAGAAGAACAAGGAGAGCAGTCTCCATTTTGAACTCTCTTGTTGTTAAGGTTGGGAAAGATGGGGAGATGCGCTCAACACTCCAACCATGTTTAGAAAAGAATTCAACTTTATTATAATTACACTTTCACAAGTACAAAGAATCGAAATGTAGTGAAAGTAGCTTCCCTGACCGGGACCATGGAGCGCGGATGCTGCTTGTGACGTCATGGCGTCAAAATTATCCAAAGTAAATAAGATCGACCTAAACTAAGCCCAAACTACCAATGGCTCCTACACTGCAAAAACTGAACACTAAATAAGAACCTTTTTTTCTTTTTTGTCTTGAATTGAGGAGGTAAATGAAACACTTTGCCAATGGAACAAGATTATTTACATTTAAATTAAGAAATAAAACAATTGCATTGTTTTATTTCAAGTGCATATTATCTAAGTATCCTATTTACTTTTATACGCTAAAAAAAAACAATCTAGAAATAAGTAAAAAAATTCTTAGATTAAGTGTATTTACCCTTAGTTTGAGTTGGTAAAATGAGATAGTTTGCCAGTGGGATGAGAATTTTCTACTCTTAAAATAAGATAATTAGATAAAATGCACTTGAAATAGAAAAATGCAGTTGTGTTTAGTTATTTTAAATAAAAGTTTTCTTGTTTCATTGGCAAAATGTCTCTTTTATCTCCTCAATCCAAAAACAAATGCACTTATTTTTAGAAAAAATGACTTCAATTTTTCCAGCGTATACACTTAATGTCAGACATTTCTAGATTGTTTATATAGTGTATAACACCATTTTAATGTGTGTTGACATGTTTTACGATTTTAGAAACCTGCTTCTTCGATCTAAATACTCAATTCCACTTTTCTAATCCAAGTTCAGTGCAGAAAGCCATGATGATCTCAAACCGGAGCTGATGATGGCTTTCCTCTCCAGGTCTGCAGACGCAGCTCCACAGCAGCGCCGGAGGGACGACGGCGTCGCTTCAGCGAGCAGCTCCAGAAACCAACGGCTCGTCCGGAGACTTCCTCTCCATCAAAGATCAGTAAAATCTCTCCTGCTCCTCTAATCGTTGAACCATTTACTGTGAAGAAGAACAAAAGCTGCCGTCTACTTTGCTCCATCGGGTTTCCTTCCACAAACCTCCAGACTTTTATTTTCCTGAACTGACCTGATAAAGAAGGAAACTTCAGCTAATATCCAGAGGTATTAATGTGATGCATTCAGGTGCTTTCAGGACATCACAGCTTCTGGAAGCTTTATTCTTAGTTAAAACATCTTTTCTGTAAGCTTCATAAACGTAGCCTCTAAGGTTTAAAGGTACCTCCAGAAAAATGAAACCTCTTCATTACAGAAGCATAAAAACTAAGTTTTAGAAAAGAAACCAATAAGTTACAACAATTCAACCTTTAAATTAGAGAAAGCAACGTCTAGATTATGGAAAGGTTTAAGTTTCAGAAAAGTTTTTTCTAAATTAAAAAAGTGTTTAGAAATCTTAGTTTCAGAATAAGTGAACTTATTCTGAAACTTTTTATACAAAAAGTCGACCTAAGGAGAACAAAACTAACATTTACGTTTAGTTTTTTAAAGGAAAA
>NW_015150572.1:21427-28962 GCF_000732505.1 Cyprinodon variegatus
AAGTTACAGGAAAATGTAGGAGAAGTTTTGGAAGTAAACCTCTAGGTTTTAGAAAGATAACCTCTTAAGATAATACAAATATCATCTAATTTATGGAAAGAAAAACAAACCTAAAAGTTACAGAAAAGTAACATTTAAATTCTGAAGGTGAAACATGAACGTTAACGTCTAATGTACAGAAAGGTTACCTTAAATTTTATAAAATATCTTTATTCTCAGTAACAGAAAGGTAGCCTCTATATCATAGAAAAATCTCCTAGAAGTTATAGAAAAGGTGAGAATTCAGCATAGCACTTCCTCCGATACGGAGATGTTAGCTCGACGTTTTTACGAACATTTTCAAACGAGCAGAAAAGTCCTGTATCATAAAACACAGTTTAAAAGTATTTATTTGGGTGTTTTTTCTCTAAATGTATAAAAGAAAAGTACAAATGAAATAAGAAATATCAGTAAATGAAAGAAAAGTTGGATTTTTCGCAAACAGGAGCTTAAGTATTAAAAATATCTTTAAAGCTTTTCATACCTCAGAAAACAGTTCAGTTCAGATAAGCTGAAAAAAAAAGGTTTAATTTGATAAAACAGATTATTTCAGACGGTTTAAGCAGAATATATTTGGTTACAGTTTGTTGTCCTGATATCAGAACTATATCGATGTAAAGTTTGACGTGTTTGTCGGTGAATTTTTAACAGTTTGACTGTTTTTTTTTTTTCTCTCAGAAAAACATTTACTTAAAGTTTAAATGTTGAATTCTTCGTCTTTAACGTTCAGAGTCTGAATTTCTACAAAGAAAAAAATAAGTTAAAACATCAAAACAGACCTAAAGATGTAAACAGGTGGATTTTAGGTGTTTGTCATTAAGCTCTGAAGTGTTTTAAACTGAATTTATGAGATTTTTATTTTTACATTCTAGTAAAAGGAAATAAAATTGGATTAGAAGTTAAAGTTTAAACAAACAAACACTGGAAGCCAGTTTTTCTAAAGGGAAAATTCCTTTTTCTTTCAGTCAGTATTATTTTTATGTTGAAAAATATCTTCATGTTTTTGTAGAAAAAAAAAAAAAAGCAGAGAAGAAGAAAAGAAAAATGGAGACGGAGGTTTTTCCGTCTTTGATCCTGAGGAGAAAACGGTTCCTTCCAGTTCATCTCATCGTCTGTCGGTAAAGCAGAGCGAAGCGAACCGTCGGATCCGGTTTGCAACAGAACCGGGTCCGGCAGTGTGAACAATCACGCGTCCTGTTGCTGTTTATGGGAAGATTTTTAACCTTTTATATCTGGGTCTGATTTTCTATGAGCAGAAAATGCTGAAGGTCTTCCTCGCCGCTTCATGATGTCGGTTTGAACCCGACTCTCTTTTAGTCCCACAGGATGAACCTCAGAGTCTGATCAGTTCTGTTTCAAAACCGCTTCCTCAGCTTGTTCCAGATTATCAGATTCTAAATGTAAAATATTAAAAAGGAAACTTTGAAAATGTGTCCAAGGGGGAACATGCACAATAAAACATTAGGTACCCGAAACAAGACCTGGAGGTTCACCAAACTGAAGAGACGATGAGCAAAATTGCACTCAGACAGGATCTATCAGGCCAGTTTGAAGAGAACCAGTTCAGAGCTGATCCCAGTGTTAACAATTCTGAGAAAGATCTGACAATCGTCGGCGTAGAAACTCACCGATCGACGGATTCCTCTCTCCCAGTGCGAGCGTGGAGGCCAGGCTACACAGCTGTTTGGATTAGATCCAGAAGAAAAGCCATAGAATTCCCAAACCAGAAGCTTACGACACCGAACTCCACAGGGGAGTAAAAAACTGCTGTTTTCAACCTTTTTAAAACCTCCAGATGTTTTTCACTGTTAAACATGCAGATGATTATGGGCTAAATAACCAGATATTTAAATAATAATTGAACTTTATGGATCTGAGGCTGGGCTGCCATGGTACGGCGCACGGGGAGCAGTGTGCCCTTAGCATACCCCTTAAAAATGGAGTCTCCCCCTTCCCTCAGTGAGGTCTAGAAGCACAATATCTATATCCAGCCATTCAGCAAAGATCCTGCTACATGGCTGTACCTCAGATTTTTGCGTTTGACCAATTAGATGAACCCTTGAATGATAGATTACCTGCTGGAAATTACCATGAAAAGAAAAGTAGCTAAATTGAAAAGTTAAAAAGTTAATAAGCCCTGTTAACAATTATATTTAGGTTTATAAACTAAAAAATCTAAGTGCCAGTATCAGCATTAATGCCTCTAAGGTTGTGTTGAACCAAAAAATGGGTTTCTTTCACTCTCAGAGGGTTTTTCATGAATTTCTTATAGAAGCACTTTTGTTATCTGTCAATCAAATGTTTTCGGTCATAGCATCTTGATTCATGTGTCTCAGCTAATATACGCAACGGTAGAAACCAGAATCCTTTCCTTTCCCATTGAGTTGCGTCCCAGTGTTCACGGGGATGGACGTCTGTGTCTTCAGCAGGCGTAGAGCTAACAGAACTGGCAGCGTTGCGAGGCAAGGGCTCAAACATGTACGGCTGGAAGCCTTCTACACCAAACCAAGCTTCTGCCGCCCTGGCGTCCTCTTCCACAACATCTTCGTCCCCGCTTTCCTCCTCTAAATAAAAAATGGATGACGGAGGAGACTCATCCACGACCTCCGAAACTAAACTCTCCTCCTCTTGCATGTTTCCTCTATCCATAGCGTTCCTTGACAGCGTCGTTTCTAAGTCACCAATTTAGTGCTACTTGGTCCCAATGGAATTTCCCATTGGGAACCTCCTGTACGGTGGCCCTGAAGTGCAAACTGCAACTACAAATCTAAAAGCGCAACTACATAAAGCAAAGCGCAACTACATTAACGAAAACACAATTACATTAACCTACCGGAAAAGGTAGGTACCAGTGGGAAACATGAGACATCGCTGATTGGACGACGGCGCCGTTTGACCCTTGAACCGGAAGTCATTCTGCCTGCCGAGGCTTTTGAAAACATGGATATTGTCGGCGCCCCAAACATAGCTGCCGTTATCCAGGAATATTTTGAATCAGGACATACGTACGAGGTGATACTGGATATGCTCAAGACTAATCACGAAATTTCAGTTAGTTCGCGTACACTGAAGACACACTTAAAAGAAGCTGGACTGTTTAGACAACGCAATTTCCGGTTCAAGGGTCAAAGGCGCCGTCGTCCAATCAGAGATGTCTCATGTTTCCCACTGGTACCTACCTTTTCCGGTAGGTTAATGTAGTTTTGTTTTTCTTAATGTAGTTGCACTTTTAGATTTGTAGTTGCAGTTTGCACTTAAGGGCCACTGTACCTACTAGCACGAAGTTGCTAACTGGTTAGCAAGATGCTTCCCACAAACCGGCCTCAATCAAACTTGCTTGCGAACCTTCCGCCACAACAATCCCGCCTTCTTGATAATCGACCAATCACATTCACTTTATTCACTAGTGTAAAGTCGGGCACCACTCGGGAGAATTCGGAAATGCGACGGTTGGAACAGCCGCTTCACTACGACTTTAAGGGTCTCCAAGTCTAGATCAGATTTTTTCAACTGAAAACTAAACCAAGACCATCGAATGTTTTCAGAACCGATAAAGGAACCAGTTTCAGCTCTTTGAAGGAAAACTTTTTGAGGTGTTCTGATAAGAGCCTGAGGTGATGAGGTCATCAGACATGTAATCCTGTGGGACTAACTGGTTTCCAGCAGAGCCCTGTGAGGGGTGTCTGGAACGTTAATGTGAAGACGAGGAGGAAGATCTCCACACATGGATCCTTTTCTATCAATCTGTTGGTGTCGTTTGTTTGTTGTGAACATTTCTGAACGGTCCAGGAAGAGCGGATGGTTTACTGCAGCTGTCCAACTGGCCAGGTTCTGATGAAGGTTTTTATACATTGTGCAATTTTTGGCAGCATGATTGTTAAAAAAAAAAAAAAAGTATTTCATCTAGATGTGTTATTAATGGATTTATGCAATAAAAAGATTTTAAAAATCTAATGGTGAAAATTTAATGAGCGTCGTTTTTATTCAACCATCATTATTCATCCCCTCATTCATCTAAACAGCATCCAACTAACCACCCATTCATTCTTCATTGAACCAACAATACTTCATCCCCTGAGGATGGATGGATGGATGGATGGATGATTGATGGATGGATGGACGGACGGACGGACGGATGGATGGATGGATGGATGGATGAAGTTCTAGAGGCGACCATACTTTGGACCACCTGTATCTCCAGGTTTCCCTGTAAAATTCAAGTAGTTGGAATTCTTACAGTCCATGAATGCAACATGGTAAGGGACATCTCTCCAGTGCTGCTGCAAGCTGTCAATCACGTTTCCCCGCCCACTCCTGTCAGATTCGGTCAAAATCTGAAAAAACTGATTTGAAAAGTTAAAAAAAAATCCTGAAACTGAAAAAGGAATTTGAAACAAAAAAAATATTATAAAATTTAAAACTGCAATAAAGAAAAGAAATAAAAAAAAGAAAGTGTATTTAAAATACTAAACTGAATTTGGATTCAATTCTTATTATTTAATGTTTGCTTTATTAGTTTCTCACATTATAAGGTAAAAATGTAACTTAAAATATTAAATTTTATTTTTTCTATTCTGAACTTAGATTTGTAAACATTTTGACCCCATTCTGACTCCATAGCTCTTCCTCTACAGTCGGCTCCATGGCAGCAATCAGACGTCTCCAGAGCAGATCCTGGTTTCACCTCATCCCTCTGAATATAGCAGCTGTTTGCTCCATCGTTTCTCACAGGCATCAGAACTATGGTTTAGAGTTCTCATTATCCTCTCTAAATAAATCATCAAAGTGGACGTTCCCTCACTAAGCCCTGCGGACTGAAAGTGGATCCTGAAAGTAATTTATTACTGCGTCATGGGAGTGCAGTGATCCGGAGCTATGAGCAAACTGGGCCCAGTGTCCAGTCCACAGATATCTGCCCACACAGCATGGGGTTAATCTAATTAAAATAAATTCAATTATTTCATAAAGAATGAATGAACTTTGGTTAATGTTAGGACAAATTATATTAAATTATTCTTCACGGGAACGGCTATAACTCTGGGATTATTTAAGCCAGCAAGAAATAATCAATGGATCAATATTTATACCTAAAACTAATAGGTTAGCGGTGATTGAATGAATTTAGCGTTAATCAGTAAAAAATAAAAACTATCACTGAGTCTGGGAGCGGCCATTTTTGCCCAAATCTAGTAGCCCCTTCCTCCTGCCATCTTCCAGCAGTGACGTCACGGTGCGGTAAGCCTAGCGCCATTCTGCCCGCTTTACAAGCTAAATCAATGGGAACTACTAGACACATCTGCAATCAACAACAATTATTGAAGATTTCCAGAGGACTTCACCATTGAAATTCACCAGAGCTATAGTGAAACTGACAATGCCCACGTGCATGGCAGCTGGATGCTGGAATACATCGGGGAAAAGTGAAAAATAAAGAGTTATTCCACCTTTCTGATTCCTGATCCTCCACGGACGGGTTGGTCGTTGGATCGCCAACTTGAAGAGGGAGGATTTGCCATCGAACTTCTGGCCAGAGAAAAAACCCGTAATATGTAGCCAACATTTGGAAGAAGAATGTTTTCAAGATGACTTGGATAATAGCGCGTTGTGACAAACACCAGATACGGCACTGGGACTTGATCAACAGCCGATACCGCACCGTGACGTCACAAACCAGTAGGTGGCAGTAGTGTTCTTTGACAAACATGGATGCCTCCAGTAAAGCACATTCACATGAAAATTACTCTGAATTAAAAACACTGATCATTTATTGAACAGGATGGAATCATTTCAGATTTAAAGAACTTTCAGAAGTTTGAATTCTGAATGTGAGCGGATTTTTCCGTTAAATGCACTGATGGCTCAAGAGAAGAAGAAAGACGTCCCGCCGTTGTTTCGTGTCCAGCAGCGAGTCTGCAGGAGTCGTCATGGTTCTGCAGATCAGAACCAGGTCGAGGTTGATGATCCCACTCATCACTGCCTGGTTAAAGATCTGGCCGAGGAGGAAGACCGTGGTCCTTGTGGATCCACTTCCTTCATGTTTCCAGCAGCTGAAGCAAATGCCTGGAATTCCTCCACATGTCCTACAAGAGCCTGGTTATAAACCATTTGATCTGTTTGTGTTGAATTAGAGGACGTTTAAAGCATGAAGGACACTCGTCCGGAAGGCATGACGTTGGCCACCATCTCTCCACAGCCATGACTTGGTTGGTCCTTTCTTTGAGCTATCAAAGGTTCTCAAGGTAGTCCTTATCCGTCGCTGTAAAAGCAGTCGTCTCGTCTCTGGTTTCCTGGTAATAATTATATTATGGAGATCTGAAATCAAGAGTTCATCCTCATCAGAATTCACCTTTAGACATCCAAAATGTTTATTTTTATATAGGAAGTAATTAATTGAAATATTAAATGTGACGATGAAAAAATCAATTTGAGACACGTGGGTTACATATCCAGTTAAGCCAATAAATGTCAAAACGGTCTGCCATAGGTGGGACCGCTGCACCCCAGGTGGGCGCCATGACTGCTTAGTGTTTCTAACAGTTTACAGCTCAGTGATGCACACCCATGACTCGTCATGTTTTCCTCATCAAAGATCCATGATTAGCTCGTTAGTTCTCCTCAATGAACTAATTTCATCATCGTTGAGGAAAACATCAATGTGCTTAATATATGTGTTAGAGTGTCTATATTCAGGTTAATCGTGTGTTTGGTACGTCCATCGCAGGCCTGCATGTGAACCAAGCAAAGTCTATAGAAGATCCTTCCTCCTCGGAGTGACTGACTTTGTGGGTATAAATTAAACGGGGAGTCTTGGTGTCTGGACTGCTTCACTGCTCTAAAATATTATTTTGCTCTCAGTAAACGTCTCAAATGAAGTAGCTGCAATGACTGTATGGAGAATTAATCAGATTATTTTTAGATGTGAAGAATAACATCATCAGCATATGATGGTATTTTGTTCCTAATGCCTCAGTGTTTGATGGCAGCGGGTTTTTCCGATCGATTTAAAATAGATGCCAGCATCTTAATGGTTCTGTTCAAATACTTTTCAGATAATGAAAGATGACAATATATAACATGCGGATGTGATTATTTTACCTCAGATTCTGTCCTCATTGCCTTGAGCTGAAGCAGGAAAGCTGTTTCAGTCCCTCTGGACCTGGATCAGAGCCTGGTGCAGCTAGAATTCAGCTGATAGGTGCGTCTGAGATGCTTCAGTATCCTCAGCATGACTGATATGCTGCACCAGCTGACACTGGATACCAGCTGGAAAACTAAGCTGTGGACTCACTGAATTCTGGACGCCATGAGATTCATGCAAACAAAGTGACTTTAAGAAGCAGCCTCGTTCCTCTGAGAGGCTATTGCTGCTCTGAGGTCCGATCCACTTCTGCTCTGCTGCGTGTCTAAACAAAAAGGGCTCAAAACAGGGCTCGGTTCAGAACCGCTTCAGGACCATGAACCAGTTCGGTACCTGGAACCATTTCGGTACCTGGAAC
>NW_015150572.1:29829-45754 GCF_000732505.1 Cyprinodon variegatus
ATTTATTAAACAAATCAAAAATCAAACATTTAAAGGTTAAATATTAGGTCAAACAAAATATATTTTTAACTTGATTAATTTTTTTTTATCTAACTAAATACTTTGCTTTAAATTAAATATTTGGTTCCAATCATGATGTTAAGGTCAAATCTAAAATTATTCATTTTGCCAAAAAATAATTATTTTGTTTAGAAACTAAATATCTTCCTTATTAAGCAATCACTAAACCTTATATTTAATTAATACTTAACTAAATATTTAGTTTGAAGCTTAGTATTTCGTTAGTGAAATAAATTAATAATTGTTTATTTTTAAATCTAAATATTTATTTTGTATACCAAGCATTTTATATGACGGTAAATATTACGTTTTTTAATCAAGTAGTTAATTTGGACCCAAACACCTAGAATGGAACTGGACTTAATTTGAAGGTAAGTAGTTAGCTCGCTAAATGGATATTTAATTAAATTGAATATTTGGTTTAGAAAAGTGATATTTATGAATGTTATGGTAATTATATGACTTTTAGAAATAAGCCAAATTTTCCTCATATTACAGACTAAATTAAATATATCTGTGTTTGACTGAGTGACGTTACTGAGGGTCGTTATCGGCTGGTTCGGGTCAGCCGCTGACGGGATTCATGGTTTATGTCGCAGCGAGATCTTTTGCAGGACGTTTGTCCAAAAATCCGACAACCAGACACTCTGTGGTCAACATGAACATTTATTGATCAATCCTGCACCATCGGTGGGGCTGATGGGGACCAAGAAGGATCGACTGTAGAGTGGGCGGGGTTAACAGACTGGTGGGCGGGATTAACAGACTGATGGGCGGGGTTAACAGACTGGTGGGCGTGGTTTACTCGTACAGGAAGGTCTGGGCGCAGGGGGTCCAGCTCACGATCTCCTCGGGCTTGAACCAAAGGCCGACCTCCGTCTTGGCGTTCTCCAGGGTGTCGCTGCCGTGGATGATGTTCCTGAGGAGACAAGCAGGTCCAGACGGTTCCTCTTTATACTTTCATCATCAAAGTAATGTTTATTTTGTTTTGTTTACATTTTTGTAGCAGTTTTGTATCAGAAAACATTTTAATTGTTAATTTTCTTTTAGATTTTCATAATTTATCTTAATTATATATTTAGACTCATTTAAATAAATGTCCTGACTGAATATTTGATTGCTTTAAGAAAATAGGACCTTTTTTTCGTGTTTCAGTTATAATTTTTTTTTATTTTGGAAATATTTGTCACTTTTTTTTTTTCAAAATAACAGGAACAAATTCTTACTGGATTCTTTTTTCTAGTACAAAAATAAATGCTTTTATTTATTTTGAGGAAAGGGTTAATTTTTTCAGCATTTAAAAAAATAAATTATCTGCAGTAATATTTTCATCAGTTTATCCAGGTCCGTTTTTTCACTTTTACCTTAAATGATGGGATCTGACTCCTGCATTCTGGTTCTTAAACTAGTTTTAATGCTGCTATGTGCTGCCTTGGAAAATAGATTTGGATCTTAATGACGTTTAACTGTTGAAATAAAGGTCATAAATAAATGAGCTTTTTATTCTTTGGTGAAATTTTCCAGGTTTATCTTTAGGTCTGTTAATGTTTGCTCTGATGCGCTTCTCTGCAGCAGCAAAGTTGAAAGGTCACATAAAGGAGCTCTTGTTGAGCGTAGCTTTGGATTCCTCACCTGCCGATGTTGATGCACAGGTCTCCACGGATGCTGCCGGGCTTGGAGTCGGCGGGGTTGGTCTCACCCAGCATCATCCTGGCCAGCTTCACAATGTTCTGACCCTCCCAAACCTGCGGCACACAGGAAACATCCGTCACCTGCTGAGCCTCTCAGCTCTTCATTTTCTCTCATTCTGTAGAAACACTCATGTGCAAACTCCAGGCAGAAAGACTCGGGCTGGGAATCAAACTCGGAACCTTCTTGCTGCAAGGCAGCTGTGCTTCCCACAGTCCACTCAGCAGCCCTTTTTTAAATTTAAAAAAATGTATAATAGAATAAATGACATGAAACAAATAACTTTACTTTAAGCACTTTAATTAACAGCTATGGTTTTGTTTGTTTTTATCCTGCGAGGATTATTGAAACATATTTAAAAACTATCTTACAGTCTAGAAAAAGATGTTCAAAAGTAGAATCTCTGTAGAGAAGCACGGTGGTGAGAGTAGAGTGATTTGGGACTGATACTATAAAGGGCCTTACAGCTCACTGACACGTGTCTGCAAGCGAGCGACGTTAAAATCTCCTCGGCTCTGATCGGCAGGCTGTGGGAACACCAGAGCCGGGTCGACTCTTAAAATTACGTGATGCCAATGAACACATCGTACGGATGTCAACACGCCGCGCCAGTCGTTCCTGATCTAACAACCAGAATCAACTCTGTTTCCATTGGATTAACATGGAGCAGCTCTGGTGAGACGGATTCAGATAATAGAGAGAAACAATAAAGCTCACTGACAACGCCCTGGCTTCCTTCCATGCTGCTCTCCATTGTTTACATTCCTGATTTGACATCATCAGTGCTAATCCAGCCCTATGGTGTCAACTGACACGGATCAGTGGGGGTGGTTGGGGGGGGCAGAGGCCACGCAGCGAGGGTTAGACCAGCTTTTTCTGCCAGTAGGAAGGTAGCCAAATGCTAAATGTTAGCGGATAGAACCACGTTAAATATACGCGTTAACCCGCTATTTACGGTGGGAAAGAAGCTCCAGTGACCATTGAAGCACGGTAGAGGAAGCAGATTAAATAATACTACCTACACTTCAGCCACAGTATCAAGGTGCTACTTTATTGTATCTCTTATATCCGTTGGTTGTTCTGTTCTTTTTACATCTCTTTGCAGGCGATGAAGCAGATTGAAGATGTTTTATCATAATCTCCCTTTTATCTCCTCTGTCTTTCATCTTTTCTCATTTTTCCTGTTTTTCCTTTCCTGCTCTACTTACATTGCAGTGTCCATATAATCTGTAAAACTCCCTGCATGAATAATAATAAAGCTATTTCTATGCATAAATCAAGCGGAACACTATGGCGATAGCCGTACTGCTCCACTGGTGAAAACGAATATTTTGAAGGAAACAGCTACATCTGTATCTACTGGGTAGATTCAAAGAACCAACAGAAATCTGGAGAAATTTTGAACCTCCTTTTCTTTCTGTTTTTAATTGGACACAGTTGGACTGTCTGAGTCTGTCACTTTTAAGTTCTATTCCCTAAAAGTAATCTATTACTGAAAGATCTTATTGAACCGTCTCTATAGCAGCAGAACCTGCTCAGCTGAGGGATCCGGACTGGAGCGGATGTTTGAGGCTACCCCACCCCGGTTTCTCTTCTCTGACCCTGACAGCTGGCCCCTCGCAGACTCTAATGAACCCCGCCGTGAACAGCAGCTGTCCTCTGTGACTGACCATAACTTCCTGTTGAAGGTTTGATGGGACTAAAGCAGCTGAGACCCTGAAGAGCAGCAGGTGTGAAGAGGCGGCTGACGCAGCGGGGAAAAAAAGAAGAAATCTGCAGATGTGTTTGTGTTTGCGTTACCATGGCGAAGACTGGTCCAGATGACATGTATTTGCAGAGTCCTGCGTAGAAAGGCATGTCCTTCAGGTCCAGGTAGTGCTGCTTCATGTGGTCCTCAGAGGCCTGGAGGCAGAGAGGAGATCAGAACCTCAGTCAGAACCGATCACATCATGTTTACGTCATGAAACCGGACCGGAGGAACTGAGTCCCCCCTGAAGCAGCAGTCAGGGACCAATCAGCATCAGGATGGAAAGATGTCAGCTCTGTCCTCAGCTGGATCAGGGGGGACTCTGAACCCTGCTCTCCATCCAGGTCATGTGTTGGTTCTAGTTTGTTACCTGCACAAATTTAGCGGCGACCAGCTTGAAGCCTCTCTGCTCGAAGCGCCTGATGATCTCGCCACACAGTCCTCTCTGGACGCCGTCGGGCTTCACAGCGATGAAGGTTCTCTCCATGTCTGCTGAGGAGGCTGCAGAGAAACATCCATCCATTAATGGCCACAAACCAAACCTTCCTGCGGTCTGTTTATCAAACCATCCCGGTCCGCCTGGACCGATGGTGGTTCTGCCAGAACAGGAAGGAAGGGAACCAGTAGAGCCCAGAGGCTCCGCCCATCGTCACAATCAATCAGGAGACATTTTATTGGATACAAATCGGTGAACATCTTCAACTTTTAACCCTTTATAGAGACTATGGGACAGGAAGCTTATTACCTTTCAAACATTCAAAAAATATGAATATTTTGATGGCAGAATATATTAAGAAAAATAACAAAAGTGATTCTATAAGAAATCAATGAAAAACACTCTGAGAGTGAAAGAAATAAAAAATGTTTGGCTCAACATAACCTTAGAGGCATTAATGCTGATACTGCACCTACATTTTTAAAATATACACCTAAATATAATTGTTAACTTGGCTTATTAACTTTTCAATTTGCTTTTTACGCTTTTGCTTGACTTGTTAACTTTTTTTTTAAACTTAATTTCCAGTAGATAATATATCATTCATTGGCTCAAACTGCGAAAAAAGTGAAATCTAAATAAGTCATTTTTTTTCTTAAAATAAGTGCATTTTTTCTTGAATTGAGGAGGTAAGTGAGACACTTTGCCAACGGAACAAGACAATTTACATTTAAAATAAGAAAAAGCAATTGCATTGTATTATTTCAAGTGCATATTATGTAATCATCTCATTTTAAGAGTAAAATATTAATTCCATTGGCAAATCATCCCATTTACCTGCTAAAAATAAGGTTAAATATTCTAGATTTAAGACATTTTTACTTATTTCTAGATAATCTTTGCAATGCATCTAATCGGTCAAATGCCAAAATAAGATGTTCAGCCATGTAGCAGGATCTTTGCTGGATATAGATCTTTTGTTTGTAGACTGATCATGAATAAACAAACATTTCTGTGATAAACATCCATCTGAGATCCTGTGCCCCCCCCCCACCCGGAGTAGAAACCCATTAGTGGATTTAAACCCCCCCTCATCAGACACCCGATCTGGTTCTCTGGACGTTCTTCAGGTTCTCTAAGCTTTTGGAACTCGGCTCGCCTGCTAATTTTACAGCTGCTGGTATTTGGTGTCGCGGCGCCGGCAGCAGCTGAGGGTCAGCAGGAGATCCCCCCCCCCCCCCTTTAACCTCCTGCTGCCTGAAGTATTATTAGGATCCCGGTTTGGGTTCTGCTGACCCTTCAGGCTGTTTCCTGATAAACTGGGATGTTCAGGTAGAGATCGATCAAAAACCAGGAAACCCAGAAGCATGAATGTAAAGAACCTCCAGATTCATCCAGCTCAGCCAGGAGAACGTTTGGACCTTTAGGCTTTGCACAGACCACCTTGGATCAGGTGTGCTTTTAAAATCAGGATCCTTGCTGCTGTTTCTAGCTGCAAGGCAGCAGAACGAGGAGATGATGCAACCAGTAGAACCTGGTGTGTTTGATCTAGAACCTTCTGATCCTCCTCCTGATGTTAGCAAATCTAACTCTAGACCAAAAGGCTTCTAGTCTCTGATAAAATATCCATGCATCTGTAGATCCACCATCAGAAAACTGATCAAGGAACCTTAAGCTCGGCCCTCATGATGCCTTTATTCATGAAAACAGAATCAAAGAAAACCAAAATTCTGATTTTGGAAACTAGATCTAGAAGTTCCTGCTTATTTAGGAAAGAAAAACAATGCATTGTTTTCTGCAGGTTTCATGAATCAGTCGGTTCATTTGGGTCAAACATCCAACAGTCTGATCTGATCTGAGCTGCACAAGAAGATCCCCGAAGATCCGGTTTGAAGCTCCAATCAGAACTGAATCATCTTCTGCTCCAAGTTCTGACTTTAAAGGTTTCCTGAATAGTTTCAGATTAAACCGAAATAAAATGAAAATCTCTGCAGCGTTAAAACATTCATGCACAATGGACTTCAAGCGTGGATTTTGAGTTTCTGAGATTCTTCAGAATCCACAGACCCAGCTGGTTCTGCAGAATCAGCTGCAGCTCTGGGCTCCAATCATCCAATCAGGATTTTAAAACTTTTCTTCTGCAAATCCAGAGAATAAATTCTCCTGGTTTTTAGCAGAACCACTCGGCTGATTTCAAACATGCAGAGAAAAGAAGCTCAGATGTTCATCAGCAGCTGAAAACCTGCAGAGGAACTTCTGGTTTGGAGCGGCTGCAGGAAGCAGCTGATTGGTCCAAAAGTTCCTGACTGGGAGCTGCTGATGCTCCTGGGCTTCATGGGTCTGATATCTACCTTGGTTCCGGGACTCGAGGAGAACTTGGGAAGTTGGTTTGCTTGGAGTTGGGATGCGACACCGAGGCTCAGGAGCCGAACAGCTGCTCTATATGAAGGGGTGACTGAGGGAGGGGCCGGGGGCGGGGTCAGCGCGGGGGGCCCGGTTCTCAATCTGTGGGACCCGCTGACTGACCCCTCATTTGTGCATGTTTGTCTGTCACTGATGGGACCGTTTTAGAACCTGTTGTCAAAGGTCCAAATGCTGCAAACATAGAAAGAAAAAGACAATCAGAATAAAACAAAATTAATGCAGATTGATTTTCTCAGATGAATTTTGTAGAATATTACGGTTTTACATTAAAATCTAACTTTATTTAAAAAAAAACAACTGATGGTTTTTATTTCCATCCTCAGCAATTTAATCTAAACTAAGTAAAAAAAATAATAATAAAATAAAAACTGGTTGATGATGAATCGATCTTTAACATTCAATTAAATTCCATTCAGTTTATTTCTATAGCTCCAATTCACATCATGTCATCTCAGGTCACTTTCCAGTTCACCAGATCTATTCAAAGTTTTCTATCTAAGGAAAACCAGCTGATTGCATCGACTCATTGACTCTTCAGCAATCCCTCACACTAAGCATGCTTGTAGCGACAGTGGAGAGGAAAAACTCCCTTTGAACAGGAAGAAACCTCCAGCAGAACCAGGCTCAGTGTGAGCGGCCATCTGCTGAGGCCCACTGGGGTTCAAGGAGACTGAAAGCAGACATAGAAAAAGAAGCATAGATACAAAAGGCAACTGTCAACCAGCTCCACAGGCGGCCCCGTCCAGGAAGCACACAGCCAGGCAGACGAGCTCAGAGCCAGCTCCCATGTCAGAGGATGAAGAGAGCACATCCAGTTAGTCACAGTCAGAGAAACAGGACTACACTGGAAAACAGGCCAAGCTCCAACATCTAGAAACAAAGGTGTTGATGGCAGCAGCACAGCTGATATTTCTCTCCAGGATGGAGTCACAGCCAAACAGGAACAGACCAGATGAAGCTACTATGAGAAAAAGCAGAGAGAGCAGAACGTTAGAGATTGAACTAACAGATTCTGCAGAGTGGGAGAATAGAGATAGAATGAAGCAGAATGATGAAAAAGGGGTCCCTATGTCCTCCAGCAGTCTAAGCCTATAGCAGCAGAACTATAGAGATAGCTCAGGATAACCTGAGCCACTCTAACTAGAAGCTTTATCAAAAAGGAAAGTTTTAAGCCTAGCCTTAAAAGTAGACAGGGTGTCTGCCTCACGGACTAAAACTGGTAGTTGGTTCCACAGGAGAGGAGCCTGATAACTAAAAGATCTGACTCCCATTCTACTTTTAGAAATTCTAGGAACCACTAGTAAACCTGCAGATTGAGAGCGAAGTGCTCTGTTAGGAACATAAGGAACAATCAGATCTCTGATATCAGATGGAGCTTGGCCATTTAAGGCTTTATATGTGAGAAGGAGGATTTTAAATTCTATTCTGGATTTAACAGGAAGCCAATGAAGAGAAGCCAGGATAGGAGAGATATGATCTCTCTTTTTCATTTTCATCAGAACTCTGGCTGCAGCATTTTGGATCAGCTGAAGGCTTTTAACTACAGTTAAAACTACAGTGGACTTTAACTACAGTGGACTTCCTGATAGTAAAGAATTACAATAGTCCAGCCTTGAAGTAACAAATGCATGGACTAGTTTCTCAGCATCAACCCTGGACAGGAGATTTCTCATTTTTGCAATGTTCCTCAGATGAAAGAAGGAAATTCTAGAAACCTCTTTGATCTGGGATTTAAATGACAGGTCCTGATCAAAAACAACACCAAGATTTTTTACTTTATTATCTGAAATCAGTTTAATCCCATCCAAATGAAGTGACTGACTAATCAGCTTCTTTTTCAGAGACTCTGGTCCAAAGACTATAACTTCTGTTTTGTCTGCATTCAGAAGCAGAAAGTTAAGAGTCATCCAGGTTTTTATGTCTTCAGACATGCCTGTAATCTATGTAATGGGTTAGCTTCATCTGGATTATAGACAGATATTGCTGCTCATGTTCAGAAAGGTCCAAACAGACAGCAGCAAACCATTTGAAAACAAACCATGCAAAGAGCAGTGTTGCCAACTTAGCGCTTTAGTCGCTATATTTAGCCACTTTTCAGACCCCTCTAGCACTTTGATTTCTAAAAAGCTCCTAGCGCCAAATCTAGAGACTGTTTTCTGCTACTGGAGACTTTGGAGACAACATCTAAAAGCAGCGAACTCTGCTCTCCAGAGCGAGTAGATTGGTAACCCCGCCTCCTGCTCTCCTCTATCTTGTCTGCTGTCATGATTCATGCAGCTATTATTTCATCCAAATGAAAAATGGAGAACAGATAAGCAGATCATGGCTTGTCTACAGTGAAAAGAAGGACTGGGTTATTTACTTTGGCCTTTTTGGAAACACAGGAAGGAGCAATCAGCTAAGTGAGCTTAGTGCTTGGAAAAAATCTTTCATTCCTTTAGAGACAGCATGAAAAGTCAGCTGAGTACAAAACATAGAGAGGAAAACAAGAAGAAAAGGGACAAGAAGAGAGGAACACAACCTAGAACAGATAATGGATGTCTATTCTATTAACATTTCTCTATCTGTAGAATGGGGCTGTTTAACGTGTTGTCTTCTCAATTCAGAGGGCCCCCTGCCTGCCTTTGCCTAGTGCCACAAATGTCCTAAATCAGCCCCTGCTTTAAGGTATCGGTTCCGGTCCGATCAGACAAGAAAAAGAACCAGGTCTGTTCATGTTTTTATTTGACAAAGAGACACAAACTAAAATGAACACATAGAATAAATTAGTATTAACAGCATTTTTTCTTTTCTTCAAACCATCTTATTAGTTAATCAGCTCTCTAACTAACAGGCTTTTACCCTCCTGTGAGCGATGGAGCTCCTCATCAACTGAAAAACTTTCCCAATCGGATCAAATCTTCATCTCTGCTATTCAGCCTGGCAGCTTTCTTTCAGCCAGCTGGCAGACAGTCTGCAGCATAAGGATGTTGGAGGAGCATCCATTTATTTCTCTGTGCCTTTAATGTCTGGACAAATCATCACAATGCTCCCTGTCGCCATGGCGATGAGTCCACCTGAATGACCCAAAGCTCCAGAATCTCAGGCCTGACTCCATGTTGGTTCTGATCCAGCTCCCGTAGTGTGTGTGTATGTGGGTGGGTGTGTGTGTGTGTGGGGGGGGGGTATGCTGCCATGGTCCTTCACCTGTTAAATATAACAGTCCTTCACCCTTCCCCCAAATTTCTCCCTAAATATAAACCTACTCCTTATCAGGGATGGAAAGCAGCCTCCTCTCAGGGAGGGGTGGGTGTGTGAGGTTCTGTCCAGTCTGCAGCTCTGCAGAGGATGGGGGGGGGGCGGTGTGTGTGCAATCAGGTCACATACCTCCTGCTGTCTCTGATGCTTTTCCTGCAGGAATCAAACACCTCTCTGGTTGCTCTCAGCTGTTTTGTTTCTATCTCACGTCCTTCTAACTGTCCTGAAGTTCACCTGCTGCATCCAGCCTGCAAACAACCCGCTATGGACAGCAGAACGCTGCAGGAGGGTCCAGTCCTGAGGAGGGTCCAGTCCTGAGGAGGGTCCAGTCCTACAGGAGGGTCCAGTCCTACAGGAGGGTCCAGTCCTGAGGAGGGTCCAGTCCTGCAGGAGGGTCCAGTCCTGCAGGAGGGTCCAGTCCTGCAGGAGGGTCCAGTCCTGCAGGAGAATGGCTGTATTTTTATGGCTTTCATCACTTTAGTCATGTGTCTGCTCTCAAAATGTCTCCGTTTAAAATGTAAAAACTAAAATTGTTCCCCTAAATGTTCCGATCCTGAACCTGAAGAAGAATGTCAGTTTTTCAACTCCTGGATTTGTTTAAAATAAAGACCGATTTAAAATAAATAATTTTAACTCTGGAATTATGTTGCTTCTATTCAGTTATAAATAAAATAACGAAAAAATCTCTCTTAATGCTTAATCAAGATCTTTCATTTATTTCTAGAGGAAGTTGTTGGCAGCTTCTCCACCAAAGCTCCCATGATTAAAATATTTTTTTTTTATCAAATTGATGGATTTCTAGTTGGTTTATGTATTTTGTCTTTCCACTGCTTTAAAGAGGTGTGGAAGACTTCTTTAAATCTACTCTTACATTTGTATCTTTTATCTGATGAAGTATGATATACCTCCAGTCCAGCAGGTGGCGGTAATCAGGAAAGCAATGCTCCCTTCTCAGCATATCTTCTGTTACCATACGACAGTGACAGCGCTGTGAAATTGTAGAAAAAACTTCACTTTACCTTCTTTTTAAAAATTCAAATCTAATAAGTAATTTAGAAATTCATTTCTAATATCTCTAGTAAAGTTTAAATCCATCAGTTCTGTAACAAATAAAATTCTGAAATAACCAAAACATAATCAATTAGCCATCATCTGACTAAATAATATCAGTGTTTAAACATTCAGAAAGTGGTAAATGTTAGCAGGGGTTAGAAAACGGTGTGCTGGGAACCAGGCATTCTGGTTAGTGAGCCTGGACCCCCAGTTAGCTAACAGCTATGAGGTTATGCTGCTATAGGCTTAGACTGCTGGAGGACATAGGGACCCCTTTTCATCATTTTGCTTAATTATGCCTATTATCCCATTCTGCCTCTAACTTGATCTTCTCTCTGGTTTTTCTCTATCATAGTAGCTTCATCTGGTCTGTTCCTGTTTGACTGTGAAACCTTAGATTACAGATGATAGAGCTGGGCCTGTTTTTCAGTGTTTAGTCCTATTTTTCTCCTAGAAATAGCTATGGGCTGAGCTTTTTTTCTGTGACTAATTGGATCTGCTCTCTTTCATACTCTTTGACAGGAAATCTGGCTCAGAGCTCGTCTCCTTAACTGTTTCTTTCCCAGACAGAGGCAGCTGTGGAGCTAAGTTACTGTTACCGTCTCTAACATGCAAAGTACTTACGGGTCATTGCTTCTATGATGCTTTTCTATGTCTGCTTCTGTCTTCTTGAGCCCCCAAGTGACTCAGCAGAAGGCCGCTCACACTGAGCCTGGTTCTGGTTCTGTTAGACGTTCCCTCCTGTTAAAAGGGAGTTTTTCCTCTACACTGTCGCTGCATGCATACTGTACTCTATGTGAGGGATTGCTGAAGAGCCAATGACAAAATGTAACTGAATATCCACTGTTGCTACATGCTGATCCTGGGGGAGTGAATCCTGCAAAGTCAATTATCTGGTTTTCCTCAGAAGGGAAACTCTTAAATCAGGGCATACAATGTACGATTTTTTGCCCTTTTTGGACCGATTCTCCAGTCGTGCTGGAATTTTTCGACGGTGCGTGGTGTAGTGTACAGGGGGTAATGAGGGGCGATCAGCCTCTAACGAACACCTCCCCATCAGGAATCGTAAGGTCGGGAGAAAATCAAACATGTTGAAATTCAGTCGGCCATCGTAAGGTGGTCGTGAGCAAATCGCTCCTGCTTCAGCTTTACAGTTTCTCTCACCACTGGTTGTCACCAGCGTGTTCGAAGGTTGCTGCTGCGACATGCACCAACAACCTTGCAGCCACAGCTCCGACTATCCGCCTCAACAATAGAGGCACGGAACATGGTCCACTCAGACCCAATGTCCCCCACCTCCCTAGGAACGTGTTCAAGGCTCTGCTGGAGGTGGGAGTTAAAGCTCCTTCTCACAGGGGGACTCTGCCAGACGTTCCCAGCAGACCCTCATGAAGCAACAACAAAGTCGATCATTGAACTACGGCCTAGAGTGTCTTGGGGCCAAGAGCACATATGGACACCCTTATGCTTGAACATGGTGTTCGGTATGGACAATCCATTACGAGCACACAAGTCCAACAACAGAACACCAATCGAGTTTGGGCTTCCAACCACGCCTCCCCAGGTCTGTCATTGCTCATGTGAGCGTTGATGTCCCCCAGAAGAACAAGGGAGTCCCCAGGAGGGGCACTCTCTAGTACCCCCCTAGAGACTCCAAAGATGGTGGGTAATCTGTTTGGCACATAAGCACGAACAACAGTCAGAACCCATCCCCCTACACTTATGTGGAGGGAGGCAAGCCTCTCGTTCACCGGGGTGAACCCCAACATACAGGCACCAAGATGAGGGGCAACAAGTATGCCCAATGCTGCTCTGCGCCTCTCAGTAGGGGCAACTCTAGAGTGGAAGAATGTCCAGCCCCTCTCAAGGAGACTGGTTCCAGAGCCAGAGCCATGCGTCGAGGTAAGTCCAACGATCTCTAGTCGGAACCTTTCAACCTTGCTCATTAACTCAGCCTCCTTCCCCATCAGAGAGGTGATATTCCACGTCCCAAGAGCCAGCTTCTTCAGCCGAGGACCAGAACGCCAAAGTCCCTGCCCTCGACTGCCACCCATCACTTATTGTACCTGACCCCTTTGGCCCCTCCTACAGGTGGTGAGCCCATTGGAAGTGGGACCCATGTTTCCTCTTCGGGCTGTGCCCGGCTGGGCTTCATGGGTAAAAGCCCGGCCACCAGGCGCTCGCGATTGTGCCCCACCTCCAGGCCTGGCTCCAGAGTGGGTTCCCAGTGACCCGCGTCCGGGCGAGGGAACACTACTGTACGTCCATTTATTTTACTCACCATAAGTGTCTGGCATTTCAGCGAAAGGGTTTTTTTTATCCAAAACATAATTAATATACACAAACAAGGAATAGTTGTATTATTTATAAATGTAGACAGAGTTCTATGGGTCCCCTAGGAACTCGGGGCCCTATTATTGCCTAATGGTAAACCCCCCTCGATTGGAAGATAATGACTACGAAACCCTTTACTCACATTATTGATGCCGTTTTCCTCCTTTTGTTTCAAAACCAACTTAAAGTTTATGAAGCCGCAGAAATGGTTGAAAGTCCCTGAAATGGAACAGAGGCTGTTGTCTCACTGCAGGCATGTAGGCTTGATGTTTGTAAATGGCGCCCCCTTCTGACAGACTGAGCTCAATACAGAAAACACAGACTGAGATGTTTTAGGCTCCAGATTTTATTTAGTGTTCCTTGTGAGACAGCAGAGGGAGCAGACGTCTGCAGGAGGTGGGTCAGGATCTCTGATTCCTCTGCTGATCATCTCCAGTTTCTGCTCTAAATGCTGATAAAACTGCAACATTTGGATCAGTTTCATCCATCATGTTTAAAGACTCACAGGTGAATGGCAGAATGTGAAATTTTGTCAAAAAGTTCTCTTTAAAAGAAATTAAAAGCCTTTACAAAAATGTATTCTTATATGAATTTTTGCCTAATATGAAATAAAAAAGGAAATTCAACTCAGTGGAATATTGCTGTTAATTCCCCATTCTGGTCGCTTTTTTTGTTTAATTATATTTCATTTTAAAAATGAATATGTATGAAAAACTTTTTTTCCTCAAAGAAATTTGAATTAAATTCCCTCGGCCCTGAATTTTCTATTCCAACTAAAATTAGAAACATCAACAATACTGAGACAAATAATTTAAGGTTTATTCAATTCAACTTTTTAACTACATTTACAGCTCAGTTCAGCAAACACAGCCTTCAACAAATTATTTCAGCTTTATTTTTTTTATAGTCACTTCAAATTAACAAAACGTAGCTTACTGAATGTGATTCATTTTCAGGAACGGACGTGACAAATTGTAACGTTTCTGTCTGATATTTGGCTCTTCCAGCAGAGAAAACCTCCCCTGAAACTTCCCTGAAAGTACAAAGTTAGAGGACGTCTCAAAAGAGAGCATCTTCTTATTTTTTATTTAGTTTGGGGGGAAAAAGGATTAAACTATCATTTCTGTTTGTTTTTTTTTTAATGCTTTTATGTTTATAATCCAAAACTTTAAATAATCTTATTCGATTTAATTTTCTGTAAACTGTAAATTAAAATAAAGACTCTGAAACTTGAGGCCCCGCCCCCTTCCGAACGTCTGCTCCAATCATGTTCACAGAAAGAAAGAAAGTTTCCATGTAAACAACCACTTCTGTACAAATAAAAACCAAACAAGTTTAGATAGCAAACAATCAAACTGAAAAGATTTCTGTACATTTCATAAAGTCATAAATTCTGATATAATTTCTCTGTTTCATCCTCGTCTTAAACCTTCTGGGGTTTTTTTTACAAAGAAAAGACACCAAATGAAAGGTTTGTCCTCTAGGTGGCGCTGCTTTCCGTCCGTTCATACATAAAATAGAATCTCCGTTAGTTTTTATTTACACACTTCAGATAATTACAGATTTTTCAGTGTTTTCAGACTGGAAGCGGCCAAAGTTCTGGATCCCGGCCCAGTTCGGGGCCGAGGCATTGATCGATGCTCGGACCGGAGGCTGTGGGCCCAGAACCGGATCAGATTCAGGACCCGATCAGCGGATCAGAACCGGGCTGGGATCCACGGAGGCGTGCGCCCAGAAAGTGGTCCTGAGAGAGCTGTCGGCTGACTGGTGACTGCATGGACGGAATCTGAATTTCAGGAGTGGGGGGTGGGGGAGACGAAAGTATTTTTTAATATAAAGATGGACGGCCAATCAGGGGGCTTGTGTTAAACGGGCTGCAGCTTGAGCTATGGTTTTCCACTTGGTCCTAGTGCTCGACCAATGTCTGTTTGACAAAGTGCAGGGGACATGGACCCCCCCGTCCCCCCAAAAAAATTACGTCCATGGGTGACTGGGTTTCTGGACCCGACTGGACCACCTTGAAAACGCTTCAATGAGACCTTTGTGACGGATCACCGAGCCCAGAACCAGTTCTTCATCTCAGCAGGAAAAAAAAAAAACCTCAACAGAGGTTCCTGAAGAGAAAAGCTTTTATTTTGAAGGTTTGAATCAGATTCCTGTTTGTTATTTATCTGAATTGGCTTTATTTTGGACACTAGTTAGTTTTATCTTCTGATTTAAGAGCCTTAAACTTGAATGTTTTTTTTTTATCTCTTATTTGGTAGAAATTTATATTTTTGTTAGGTTTAAATCAAAAATTGGGTCCATGTTAAACTAATTTTAAATATTTCTAATTACATTATTTTTATTTATTTATTTATTTTGTCAAAATCTGGGTTCGCTATTGGTTCATGGAAGGTTTTCCAGAATTCAGATCGCAGGAATCTTTCCTCAGATTGATTCTGGTTCTTGGGATCTAATTTCTTTAAATGTAGAAACATTTCAAACTGTCTCCAGGTTCTCCAACCTGTGGAAATAAAGTTCAGGCTCTGGTTTAAATAAAAGGTCCAATCAAATAATTTCTCTTCTGTTCAGAATCAGCTGGTATCGGCTCACCGTCAAATCTATTTCAGTTTTAGTCGGCTCGTTTGGAGCATCCAGACTCAACCTTCCTGCTTTAGAGATATTTTTGTAAACAAGAATCACTGAACAGGTTGAACTAGTCCTCAATGTTCCGGAAACATCCCGGTTTCAAACCAGTTCAACCGACGGAGCCGCGTCTGAACAGAAGCGGTCTCAAGCTGGATGTCATGGTACAGATGGAGGATAAAAAAGATCTCAGTGAAGGAAGAGGAGCAGAAAACGTCCAGATGTTTGGAATAAAAAAGCAAACTGATCGACCGACTAACAAACCATCATCCATCATCCATCCAACCATCATCCATCCATCCATCCATCATCCATCA
>NW_015150572.1:46406-49231 GCF_000732505.1 Cyprinodon variegatus
ATCCACCCATCCATCGTTGGTCTCGCCTTCAGCTCCGGCGGCGTTAAAAACAACTCTTTAGATTTCTATACCTGGAATAAATATGTCAGCATCGTGATGAGCTGTACGAACACAGAACCAAGCGATCCAAACACAACTGGACTGAACTGAACAGAACTCTACTGAAGAAGGAGTAAACAGAACCTCTGTGTGTCTCTGAGCCCTGAGGTTTGACAAAAAGTGCTTTGACCAGCCGGCGCCACTTCCCGTCTCCTGGGTTTATTGCCTTGGACCCGTCAGAACCGACCAATGAGAAGCCGGCCCTGTGCGGAGGTAGGCGGGTCCTTTGACGAGCCGACCGGTCGTTCAGGTGTGACAGCAGGTAGGGAGAAGAATTTCATCACCTCTAAGGAGTGATGTCATCCCATCAGCGCAGCTGATTGGCTGGAGGTCCGGCCAATCAGGTGAAAGAACCATGCTCTCTAAAAGGACCATTCCTGAGCTTTCACTTCAGATTTAACCAATCAGACGGAGGTTTACAGAGTTTTTATCTTCTTAGAAAACCACAGACTGATCCCTGAAGATGAGTCCCATCTAGATCATCTAGATCTTCAAACACTGCCTGGAATCAGAGACTGTCTTCAAATGATGATCGGTAGAAATCCAGCATCTACTCTCTCTGATCCGTTCAGTCTGAGCTCGCTGCCGCCTCCTCCGCCGGCGTCCATGAGTCCCACGCTGGAGCTGTCTGTGAAAACATCGGCGCCCATTTTGCCTGACAACCCAAACTCCCAGAGGAAAAATGAAGCCGGGATCGGCGCCGGCATCAGGGCGGACCCGTTCACCTGCAGCAGGGATCACCTCAGTTGGCGGTGAAATGAAATGATGGCTGTTATCCTCCTTGCTTTAAACATTTACAGATTAGCTGTGGACCGCTGGCGGTCGGTTCCTGGTAGCCTCCAGCTCCTGTTTGATCTGCTGCAGACGACCTGGCCTGCAGCAACCCCCCCCTCCAGAGTCAGAGTACCGGCAGCTTACTGTAGGGGGCGTCTTCTCGCTGCAGATAGATAGCTCTTTAAAAGCGACCCGTTTGGTCCATGAAGTCAGTGAAAAGAAAAGGCGGATCCCGAAAGTCGCAGTGCAGCTTATCTGCAACCCGACTCTGGTTGAAAGCTGATTGGACGATGCCTGCAGCTTATCTGCGGTCTGATTGGTCCATGATTCGGGATCAGGGATCGGTTCCTAACACACAGCTGTTAAAATCAACGGGGAGGTTCTGCTCCTGATCGATTTACGCCACTCAGTGCTAACATTAGCGCTCATGCTAGCATCACTATTGTCTCTATTTCACCAATCACTCATCTGATGGCATTCACTAAGTGTTGCTGCTTGTCTAACTTTGTACCTAATGTTTCAGCGAACAGGAAATGACAGTAAACCAACCAAAGCTAACTGCTAACGTTGCTAACGCTACGTGTAGCTTGACATTCGCACCAGTCCGATTCTCAGCCTTAACCTAGCAAGAAACACAACAAATACGAAAAGGAGTCCTAAAGGAACTCCATTTAGTTTTTCCTTATATAAATAATTAAACAAACCATTATTTTGCAAATTGATTAATCTATCAAAAATGTTTTTGGATTAATAATTGGATAGCCAAAGAATTTTTTTAATCTCAAATGTAAAATGTTTTTACAATTTTGATATAATTCCTGCTCTAATTGGGCTGCCTGTCAGCTAAATGCATTTTTTAGAGTCTCTATACTCAAGTTAATGATTTATTGATGAATCAATTAGTTGATGATTATTTAAATAATTGATTAATCATGATTAATCACATTAATTGTTTCAGCCCTAAATCAAACAAGAATTAAAGTAAAATTTCAGAAGGATTTTATCTGTGAAATACCAGATATGACTCCTTTAAAGGAAGAAAACTGAACAAATACTGCCATCTACTGGTGAAGAAAGATTCCCATCACCAGCAGCTCATCTCCTTTAGGGCTCAAAAACAACTTTATAGTGGGGAATAATAGAAGAAGCCTGATCCAGTGATGTTTCTCACTTAAGAACATCTGGAAAGAGAGGAACTGATTCTAACCAAAGACTTAGAGAAACTTTAAACTTTAAAGGACAGAAGCAAAGTGTTTCTAATAATGGCAGATTTTAGAGGCAGGCTGATGTCTGATTTTCATTTTTCTGCTGCAGAGAATCGGTCCGATCCAAACTGAAACGCGGTCCAGCTGTGCGTTAGGAACCAGCATTTAGGTTTTGGGTCGATCCGGATGGTTCGGGTTTTTTTCCAGTGATGCAGATCAGTCGGCAGCAGCAGCAGCAGCAGCAGGAGAGTTTTGGGTTCAGCAGGATGAGGAGGAAAAGGAGCGGCTGTGAGTCTGATGTCCTGAACCTCCTCTTCCTCCGCCTGCCTCCTCTGCTCCTCTACGTGTCTTTGGGCTCCAGCTTGCAGGACATGTCGAACAGCAGGTTCTGGTTGTCGATCACCTGCAGCTGACGGACGTAGGCCTTGGTCTGCAGGTGTGAGGGGGACGTTTCCGTATCTACGGCTACCAAAGAGAACACATCCCTCAGTAAACGCTCCCAGCTGCAGTGGCAGAAACACGCCACCAGGTGGAGACAGATAGGAGGAGTTCAGACTCACCCAGCTGGGAGCTTCGGAACCGTCTGATGGTTCTCACCATCTCAGCCACTTTATGCTGCGGAACAAACATAGAGACGTTAGCATCAGTTAGCATCGGACCGCGACAAGAACCCAAACTGATCCAGAACCCAGCAGCCCAAACTGATGTCTTTCAGTCATCAATGCTCACATTCAGCGACACACATCA
>NW_015150572.1:51579-52858 GCF_000732505.1 Cyprinodon variegatus
TCTGCAGCGGCCAGGGCTAACGTTAGCCCGTCTGCAGCGGCCAGGGCTCACGTTAGCCCGTCTGCAGCGGCCAGGGATAACGTTAGCCCTGGATGCAGCAGCCCTCTCTGGACATAGCCGTGTGTGAAGTACCGCTGGCTCTGATTGAGGTTTGATTTCTTTTATTTGGCAAAATGCTAATTTAATGTTTTGTTTATCTGTTTAATGGTGGTCGGTAGCGGCTTTGATGGACCTGTACAGGGTCCACATGCTGCGGGTTCGGGTTGGCCGGCTCACCAGGTCCACCTGTTGGTTCCTAACCTGTTCCTCATTCAGTGACTCTTGTCCTATCAGCTGCTTTTAAACCCTTCGAGAGGTGCCGCTCTGTTAGGTCTCCAAGCTCATATCAGAGTCACTCTGATCCTCGGCTCTCATCAGCTGGTTTATTTATAACAGATTGTGTCTGGAAATCTGTTTAAGGAGTAAAATTATTATCCTTAACTTGTTTTTGGTTTTTCCTCCCAGATCACATTCCTCAAATTAGTTTTCATACGATTCATTTTTCACCCTCTTTGGTCCATTCTGTTCTCTTTCTGTGTTGGCATGGAAACAGAGCATCGGCGCTCTCCTGCACGCCATCTTGCATCGAATCGTTTGGCTTTAAGACGTTTAACTGAGATGGATTTCAGCAGAGAAAACCTGGAGCTGTTAGAGAACCCAGCGTGTTCAGACTGGAATCAGGTCAGGAAGCAAACGAACATCCGGATCTTTGCAGGAACAGAAGATTCTCCCCGTCTGCCTCACTGCAGCTGATGTTGAACGGATGGAAAAAGTTTTCTGTCAGTTTAGATCCTCATATATCCTGCTGAGCAGCTGGAAATGAGGAGGACACTCTTTGATGAAGAGTGTGTGTGTTTGTAGGGGGGGGGTTTGCTTTGCAGATGAACAAAGAAATGGCCGGCAGGTCTAATTAACCGGATCTGCTCCTCAGCTTTAGGCAGACACGTCCCCAGTGGTTTAAGTCGTACCTGGGAATGAACTCATCACCTCTGCAGAAGTCTCCCTGAGGAACCTCTGGGATAAAACCGACGCAGCGATAATCTCTACTTGAAGCAGACCTGAACCGTCCCTGAATGTTCAGCAAACCTCCAGGGATCCAGTATATCTACAGATTAGATGCTTATAATAATGGCTCATTTCTTTCCTCACGCTCCAAAGAAACTAGTCCATGCATTTGTTACTTCAAGGCCGGACTATTGTAATTCTTTACTATCAGGAAGTCCACAAACTGTAGTTAAAA
>NW_015150572.1:54046-56436 GCF_000732505.1 Cyprinodon variegatus
GGTGAACTGGAAAGTGACCTGAGATGACATGATGTGAATTGGAGCTATAGAAATAAACTGAATAGAATTTAATCTGCAGGTTGTGAGTCACCTTTTAGCAGCAGCGGGGTGAACGGGATCAGCGGAGGCCTCAGGCTGGTCATCAGGTCTCTGTAGGATTTGTGGTTCCTGGAGGGATCCTGCAGGAGGAAAAGGTCAGAGGTAAGCGTGGCGTTTATGGACTGGCTCGCTCTGATGGCTGCACGCTGAGCAGTTACTCACAGCGAGGCTTTCAAACTGCTGAAACTGCTTCCTGAACTTCCCTGGGAGACCCTGAACACATCAGAACAGATTTCATTATAGAAACAGCTGCGGTTGGGCAGCAGCCGATGGACGCTAACGGCGCCGGGTCGTACCTCCCAGGTGAGCCTCAGTCTGCTGACAGCTGGGTTATCCAGACCCAGAACCACGGCCAGGAAGGACAGCAGGTCCTGCTGCTGTTTGCAGCTGAAACGTAGAAGAAAGATGTCATTTTACAGCTTCAACAGCAGGAGGCAGCAAAGAGCTGAGGAATAAATCAAGGGATTCAGTTCAAACAGAATCACATTAATATCTGTTGATTAAGATTTCAAGGATCGTGCCAAAACACAGTCACATGGTGTTTCATCCACACGCCTTCCAATTTTTTAAAACATGTTTCAAAAATAATTTTTTCGCAAGTACCTCTTGTTTAATAGCTGTGTAAACAAATAAAATAAGATTTAAAATTCCACCTGACATGTGTGACTCAACAGCAGGTATTCATTTTTAGCCCCGCCCACTAATGGCCGCCATCACTTAGGAAACTAGAGGCTCAGACCTTTCCAAGGAGGGGTCAGAGGTCATTGTGAGACCATTTCAGGTGATGTAACCGGCATGCGTTACATAAGCTGCTCTGTTATTCTTATTTTCTATTCAGTTTGGTGATTTTATTGGTAAATTTCAATGAACCAACGACTAAATCTGAGGAGCAAAGACTTTGCCTCATGCTGAACGTCTCCAATAATGGAAATCAGCTTATTTGTCTGATCAGATTCCCTTTTATGAGTGCAAAAATGCATTTCCTCCCAGCACTCTGCCCATTAAACCTTTGTGGAACAAACATGCTTCAACTTATTCAGTCCAGATTAGCTTGATTTATAGTCAAGATGTGGATCTATTAGGTCTGAGGTTAATCCAGAGTTTCTAATGAGCTTTCATGCTGTTTTCCAGAGTTTATTTTGGTAAAAAAAATTGGCGAAGCTAAATATTTTTCATTTTCTCTTTGTTTAATCACCTATAAATCAGAAATGGTGACATTTAAAATAGCGGTTCCACCTGAAAATATTCCTCAATGTCTTTCTGTCACATAAACACAAACAATTCTATTTAAATGTATAGTTTGGGAGCTGAACTTGCTTTAATTCACTGGATTAATGGAATTTCAGGTGGAATTTGCCCCTAAGAGCCTCTGGGCTCAGGGGGTTAAACTAATCCGTTTTCTTTATTTCAGTTTTTGAGTCTTTTCAGGTTAATTTCTGTATAAAATTAAAGATGGAATTAAAAATATTCTAATCTGAGGATGTTTCTTTATTAAAATGTTTGAGGCTAAGAGAGGAGCCGTCAGACTCACAGCGCTGCGATCTTGATGAACTTGCGCAGCAGCTGGATCCTCTTCGGCAGCGACTGACACTGCAGGATCTCCGTGGCGACCCAGTGCTGCACCTCGCTGCAGCGCTGCAGTACCAGCTCCAGGTTTAGGGGGCGCCAGCGCGACTGCTCGCCGTGAAATACGTAACAGATGAACTCCACCTGCAGGGGGCGCATTTCAAAACGAAATTATTTGGGCAGAATTTGATTGTTCACTTTTGTGTCGATTCTCAACCAGACGCTGAAAAGTTCAGTTGACTTTTTTTTTCTTATCGGGATTTTCCGATTCTTACATTCAGTTTTCTTTCATCAGAGCATCACAGGTTTTAAAGCTTTCATCAGTGGCTCCTCTCACCTCATGAACGCAGCTGAAAAGTTCCCAGTCGAACACCACCAGCTGATTGGCCACTTCCTCCGCCGACATGTCATGAAGTTTGCTGTCGCCAGGCGTCCAGTGGATCTCCTCAGGAAGAGGAAGCTGCAGGAAGTCACATCAAAATTAAGCGTCTTAAATTTCTCTTACAAACTGAATCCAAGTTTACGGCGAATTTTGGCAGCAGAGCTGCGAGAGGAAAAGAACGCTGTAGTGTAAATTAGAAGCATGTTGTTCACATCGAGTTACTGGTAGGGACCAGTAGGTCGGTCCATAGTTTTGTGAGGGACATGTCCCTATTGTCCCCATGTCAACCCACGCCCATGAGAGAAAGGATCAGAACCTGCAGGCCTGCATGAAACAAAAAGAG
>NW_015150572.1:57160-58995 GCF_000732505.1 Cyprinodon variegatus
AGTTCCAGGTTTTATCCAGCAGCCCAACAAAGCCTGGTTTTAGTTTAGAAAACATGCAAATAGAAATGGATGAACGGGTCCCCACCTTTGGAATGGGGGTCGTTTAGCTTCTTTGTTAGCCTGCAATGCCCCATACCTGACTATATCTCTGAAAGGGGGGGCGTTAGAGGGAATAGTTGGCCTGGCTTAATAGTCGGGCTCCTCTGCTCTCCTGTACAGGGGCTGAGATGATGTTTTTCTTTGTCCATGACTAAATGGATATTTGTCCGTTTACGTAGTTTGAAGTTTATTTTTCATACAAAACTGAAGGTATAAAAGTAAATCGGACGTCTTACGCATTCATATTGACTGGGAATGCTGGTCTGACGGGGTATGTTCATCTGACAGAACACCTCCACCAGTGTTAGCTGTGGTCTCACTGGATCACTTTACAGAGACCTCTAAGAGGTCAAAGGTCAGTGTTTTATGCAACAGGTCAACAGCAACTAATGATGTTTTTCGCAACTCGATCCGTCCCGGAAGCGCGATCCGTTCTGCGCACGCGTCAACAGATATACATCAGTGTCCATAAATAAGTTAAATATGGTACTAAAATGACTTATCTATATCCTTAAAACGCTAAAGAATGTTAATACACATCTTTTAAAAAAATGTTTTATGACTTTTCTGATGCAATTTTGATGCTTTTTACATTTTCCCCATTAAACTGCTTCTCTGACGTCATAATGGGACACGATCAGAGCAGTCTGGCTAAATATGATTAAACCAGCTTTATCTGCATTTTAGTTGTTTCTTTCTTTATATTATGCAATATATAGCATAATGTTAACACCAAAATAAAACATAAAACTCAAAAAGACTAGATTTATGTTTGAATCCAAAGCTGATAGAGTTAGCTCCCGGAAGTAGCGTAGCATCCCATTTCCTACAGATCAGGCAGAGAGCGATAAAACAGGAAGGATTTAAATGCTTTTAATTAACCTTTAACACATTATAATTTAGTATCCTTACTGTTTTTGGGCAGAGAAAATGTCATTTTGGTCTTTCTAACAAAATAAAAACTGAGGGTGACCCGGATGTATATCTATAAATGAGCTGATGGCGCATGTGCAGGAAAATGACCATATTTGGTAAAATGAGCTTCCAATTCCAGTCGTCTCTGTCTGCATCCATGTCAGGGATGGTTTCAGTTTTTCATTTAATATTTAAAGGAGGTTTGAAGTGGTTTAAAACCTGCTAAAGCTGCAATAAAAGGTCACTGAATTCATTTGGAGGATTAAGTTATAATTTACAGGTAAACCAGGTTTCTGTGAGTAAAATAAACCTCAAGCCAAAGAGCAGAGTCTGTAGAGAGGGTTTGAAAAAGTATGTTTGATGCACTGCTTATTATCAGGACAGACACAAACAGAAAGTACAGGTAACACTGATTCTAACTCCTGTCATTTTCCACGGAAGAAAAACTGCCCAAACACGTTCAACATTATCGGAAGAAATTCCAGGGCTTCCAATAAACATCGGCTCCTTTTGTACTTTTGGTTATTTGTTTATCAAATCGAGCTGAACTTCACTGCTTGTGTGTCTAAATTTGGATCCATTTAAATTAATTTAAGAAAAAATGTTGACCCATCAAAACCCAGCGGGATTTGATTCAATTCCTTTTAAAGGAGAAAGTACTGCAGGTAGAAGGTGCATAGTGCTGCAAGTACATACCTGTGGTGCAAACTCTAAAAGTTAGCCTAATGCATGAACATTTAAAGGAAAAGTTGCTCATATTCAGAATTCAAACTTTTTAAAAGTTCTTTAAACCTGAAATGATTCCATCCTGTTCAATAAAT
>NW_015150572.1:59696-61128 GCF_000732505.1 Cyprinodon variegatus
ACCCTTTAGAGCCCGCCACTTAACAGATTTGGGTCTGTGCAAGCAGCCTCTTGGCGGCGCTGTTGCTAATAGTTTGAGATGTGTACCCGGGGTTAAAAAGTTATTATTTGGTATAGGTTTTAATTTCAGGACACGCACAGCCAGATTCGGGATTCGGGACAAAAGCTTAGAATTCGGGACTTTCCCGATATTTTTGGGACATCTGTTCACCCTGGAGGCGCAGATAGTCGCCTAACTCCTGCTGCTCTCTGATGGCCTGGTTGAGGTACCAGAGTTCTTCTTCACTGGTTGTTGTTTTCCCAAAAAATCCAAAATGCTTTTTTTTTTATTAGACTATGTAAATTTACTAGTCTGCTGCGGGGAAACCTCTTCACTCAGCGACCACTAGCTTGCTTGATGTTGCCATGACAACGTAACTTTGGTGAACTTGAGTTGATTAGGCTATAAAAATAATTTGATTAAAATCAAATACATGTAATAGTAAAGTAAAAAAAAATAATAATTTCACAACATATTCATAAGAAATTTATAAAATTATAAATTGTGCTGTTTTCATAAAAAAATTATTTTTAATACATTTTTAAAAAAAAGTTGCCCTCTCGCCACTAGGGGTGATGCAGCACCCCCACTTCCCACCGTGGTAGCTAGTCTCAATTTATTATTTTTTTTGGAAGTGAAGTGATTATTTAGAACCAGAAACTGCTTTATTGTCCGACATTATGAGCAAAAGAAATTTCACTTTGGTTTCAACACATTATCTTTATAGGAAAAAAAACATTAAAATTAAATGGTCTGCTTTCAGACTGAAATATTTCCAAACTGAATTTCTCCCTGTTTTTATCTGCCGTTCCTAACAGAGGATAACTGGATTTCCGCTCTTTATCTTTAGTTGTTTTGTTTTGCAGGATCAGCTTCAGCTAGAGTGGCTCTCAGACATCTCTCATTTCATTGGCTGCTGTTACTCTACAATCAATCAAGCTTTAAAAACCAAATCAATAACATGGATGCTCACCAGGGAGTCCAGTTCAGAGGGTTCACAGGCGAACAGGTGGGTGTTGACTCCCAGCGTGGTGAAGACGGCCTCGTCGCTCGGACGGAAAACGGCTTTTTCTACAGACACAGTTGGTGACATCATCTTCAGACATCAGCAGAAAGGTGGAAAAAACCAAACAAACGTGGGTTTACAGACCTCCGGATGAGGTGACGGCCACCAGTATGAGGTTCCCCGGTAGAACTGGTTGGTCTTCACTGTACTGGAGCTTCTCTTTGACCAGCGCCAGAATCTCTCCGACCCGACAGGACAGGCGGCTCCGGATGGTGACGTATGAGTGATCCGGGGTGTACACCCTGCAGAAGACTACAAACACCCCCGAATATTTCAGATATTAAACAGAGTTTAAAATCCTCCTTCTCACATATAAAGCCTTAAATG
>NW_015150572.1:62133-63434 GCF_000732505.1 Cyprinodon variegatus
CAATCTGACTGGATGATCTGGTGAACTGGAAAGTGACCTGAGATGACATGATGTGAATTGGAGCTATAGAAATAAACTGAATAGAATATCCAGAAATCCGTCCTCATGGATGCTCTAGCTCCATCTACTGGTGGTCTGTCAAACTGCTGCCTGTTTTGCAGCAGAAAGTCTGAAAAAGTTAAACAGTTGGGTTGTTCTTTGTGTTTGAAGTTAAAAATCCAAACCTCAGATGTGCGTTTGCTCAGGGTGTGTCTGTTCCTGATTTGTTTATCCCAACCGCAGATTGCAGCTGTGTTTGCATTTGGATTGTGTGTGTTTACAGATCAGAGCGCAGCAGTGTGTGTGCAGGTATCTGTGGGCGTCGTACTTTCGTCTGAGCCTCTGAAGGCCTCGCGGGGCTGCAGACACGCATCGATACGTCTGAAGTGTCTGAAGAGTGGACGGACCTGCTTCTTCCTGCTCTCCTTCTCCTCATCGGAGCTGCGAGACACAGACGTACCAAAATGAAAGAGAAACCAGCACAGAGGCTTGATAAATACGAACTGTTCCCATGTGTTCCCACTGCAGCCGCTCTGAGTCTGGTTCTTACGGGCAGTGCAGGATCTCGGTCCATCGCTGGAGCTTGAGGACGTCCTCCACCAGCTCGGGGTACCGAGTCAGCTCCTTCACCGCACACGAGTACAGCTCCTGCACGAAAACGCAACACGTTATTCACCTCAGACACGCTGACGACGATCGCCAGTCATCCTGGACAGTCGATCCTAAAAGGCCAAAGAATAAGATCAGGATCTGAAGCACAGCAGACGTTTAAGGGAATTCTGTCCCTTTCAGAACCAGTGCTGGAGATTCCCATCAGGCTTTTCTCTGAAGAGTTACTGTAACAGTGAATGCTGGAGGTGGCTGATAATTATCAGGAAGACATGTTGAGGCCTGACTGCGTCCCGTTCTCTGAGGCAGATTACACAGTTTTACTGAAAGGCTGCAATCAGGAAGGAGTTTCCTGTTCTGGAAACAACAGAAACCCAGAAACACTGAACCCTGTAACCGTGGATACCAAACAGAGAGAGACAAGGAGTCTGGCCTAAAGCAGATCTGCAGATGAGCCCCACGGTTACATCTTTAAGGAAATCTGCATCATCTCTGAGTGGATCAGCAGCTGCATGAAAAAAACAAACATTTACTGCCTTAAAGCTCCAGTCTGCGCCTGTTTCTCACTATGTGTACTTGTGAGTTCTCGTTTTCTCGTGAAATGTCATCAACCTCAGCCCTAAAGCTGTTCAGATTCTAATCTAATCTAATCT
>NW_015150572.1:64420-65737 GCF_000732505.1 Cyprinodon variegatus
GGGCCGATTATATCGTGCATCCCTAGTTTTTACATATTTATTAACATTTAAACAAGAACCAAGTGTGAAATCCAGGAATGCGCCTCTTCCATTTCCTAAGAAAATAATATGAATCAATCAGTAGTGGTTATTAATTAGAGCCATCTGATCATTCAGTCTCTGTCTTCTGTGTTCAGGCCAGTTGGCATCAATGAAGAGTCTGTAGGAATTTCTCTCTTTTTCCGTTCAAAAAATTTTAAATTAAACTTTTTTATATTTATATACAAATTGAAATAAAATATATATTTTTTCTAAGTAACTATTGAATAAAAGTCCTCCAGTTGTTTCCACCGCATCCTGGTCAGCTGCAGAGCATTGAGTCGCCTCCTGCAGCCTGGATTATAATCTGTCACTATTAAAAAAGTTGGGTTAGATTTTATATTCAGATTAAATTACAGCTATTAAAACACATCTATAAATGTGGATCGTTCTGATGAGCAGCTTAAAGCAGCCACACCAAATATATATGTTTTATTTTATTACACGTAAAGATGAATGAAAAATAATCTCTCAGGCCATAAAAATAATCTGTCCTTCAAAAAAGTCATAGTGAAGTCATATAGAAATATATTTTTACAATAAAAACCTGTTTTATATTCATGTGTTCATAGAAACAGCTGTGCTTTTTGTTTTAAATAAGCTGTTATTATTTTGATAGGATGTAAATGTAAAGATTATATGATCCTATTTATCCCTGCGACAAAAATCCACAACAAAAAGAAAATATTTGGGCAGAAACTGAACATCTGCTGGAAGCTGATGGGGATTTTTTAAATATGTCAGATTAAAAGAGGCGTTCATTTCTGCATGTTTTGCTCCAATAAATTTAATGATAATATATTGCATTTTCTCCTCGAGATCAGAGGGAGTGGGTGCAGAGCAGGACGAGAGGAGCAGCGGAGGCTGTAGGCTTTGCTTTGAGCAGGAGGTGCTGAGCAGAGCGGGGCGGAGCGCGGCGAGGCGAGGCGGGGGATGTGGGAGTTCAGGGTAACACAGGGTAGCTGCGTCCAGCCGGCTGTGATAACCAACTTCCTCGTCTGTTTTAAAACTGGATCTCTCTGCTCCTCATCTATACGTTAACAGCTGTTTCTGTGTGCAGAATGCTAACACGCTCTTTCTACCGTAATAACCGTTTAAATTAGGGATACACGATATAATCGCCCCCCTATCGGTATCAGACTTAAAACTGAATATCGGACATCGGCCACCCCACCGATATTTAACCCCAAATTTTATCAGCTTCTGAGTTTTTAAAATCTAAAAAAAAAAAAAAAAAAA
>NW_015150572.1:67454-68820 GCF_000732505.1 Cyprinodon variegatus
GACCATAATTTATTAAATATATGTATGCTTTATACCCTGGTGTATGATTTTTGTATGTTGCACTTTGAAAATGTAATAAACCTTTATAAAAAAAAAAACAAAGAAAGAAGATTGAATGAGAGCTGATGAAAATATGAACATTAATGGAAAAGAAGGAAAAAAATCTACTTCGAGTAAAACAGAAATCAGGCAGAGAGAAAAGAAGATGGAGGGGGCAGAATGGCGCTAATAAACACTATCTATTGATTAATTTAATTAATTTTAGGGAATAGAAGCGGTGCATTCCTGGATTTTACACTTGATTTATTTTGTTTAAATATTAACAAATATGTGAAAATGAATGAAAGCATCACTGTCCCTGTGTCCTATTTTCATTTTTTGATGATATGTATTTATTTTGCTGGAAATGTTCCCTGATTGGATGTCAGGTATCTGGTCTTTATTCTTATCTGCATCATTAAAGCAGAGTCATGGCTGCTGGGAAGATGTGACCTGGAATCACTCTGACTATTGCTGATCATGGGTGTCACATGGTACCTTTGGGAAGCTGTTGCTGCGCTCTCCTTCCTCCTGCAGCAGCTCTCTGTAGGTGTCCAGGTACCTGAAGGCCATGTTCAACACGGCCTGCTTCCTCTCTGCTGCGCTCATCTGCACCTCTCCATCTCTCCGCTCGCCGCCTCCTCCATCCGCCTCCAAGGTGAATCTGGTGTAGCGTTAAGGCGGAAACACGGCTGCAGCTCCATTCTGAAGCTCAGACCAGTTTAAACCATATAAACCAGCATCCTTGCTCTGTGTTCCAGCAGGAGGAGCGTCTTTCAGCTCAGAGAGAGACGCCACCATGATGACCCACATTACACTGCAGACTCTCCTCCAGCTGCCTCTCTGTGCTCCTTCCTCTCTGCCTGATGAGACGCGTTTTTCTGCTCTACGTTTGAACAATGCTGACAGTTTCAGCTACATTTCCTGTGCAGCTTTGCTCTGCAATGCTCAGATATTCTTGGCTTGCAATAATCTGGTCTGCGATGTTTAATCTGCATGGAGACGGATGCACGTGTTTGCATGAGGGATCCTGAAAGTGTCCTTTTCAGCTGATGTTCATCCATCTTTATAACACAACAAAAGAAGATTATTTCTGTCCATTTCTTTCACTCCGAACGCCCACATCCCGCTCTTCCTCTCCATCTCCCTGTGGGGGAGGATTCACGCCGACTGATGGAGAAAACTAGCGGTTTTCATCCCAGCGCAGATGTGAACTAAGAGCTTATCAACAGTTTTTAAAGTCAAAGGAACCGAGAAGGAAAAGAAGCAGGGAAACAGCGGAGATGATTCAGACTCTTATGGAAGCAAATTGTTACCATATTTCAAA
>NW_015150572.1:70894-73523 GCF_000732505.1 Cyprinodon variegatus
CATTCTATCACCCTGTTAGAGACCTAAAGGACCAGATACCCTATAGAATCATTCTATCACCCTGTTAGAGACCTGAAGGACCAGATACCCTATAGAATCATTCTATCACCCTGTTAGAGACCTGAAGGACCAGATACCCTATAGAATCATTCTATCACCCTATTAGAGACCTGAAGGACCAGATACCAGGCCTGGCTCCATGCTGGTCACTGTCATGGACCTTGATTTAACTCTCTCCATAAAGGCCTTCTGTGCTGCTCGTAGTCCAGGGGAGGCCAATTCCAGTTCCTGGGGGCCACTATCCTGCAAGGTTTAGATCCATCCTTGATCCGACACACCTGAATAAAAACGCTGAGTAACCTCCGCAGAATGCAGTCAGTTCCTCCAGTGTCTAAATCAGCTAATTTTTTCAATCAGGTGCGTCGAACCAAAGGAACTTTTAAAAGTTGCAAGATACCGGCCCTCAGGAACTGGAATTGCCCGCCTCTGACCCGTCTGACCCGTCACCTACGAACATTTTGCTACTGGAGACGCTACCAGGGGCATAATGCCCCGGATATCATACCTCCTAGGATCATCTGGGGGCGCAAACAACCCCAACATGGTAGTTTGTGCATATTATCTAATTATCGTTTTTTTGATTGGCAAATCATTTTATTTACCTGCTCAAATTAAGGGCAGGTAAATAAACCTAATTTAAGAATGCCCAGTGCAGTGTGTCTGGTTTCCTTCAGGGAGGCTCTGGGATCCGGATCAGATCCCTTCTGAACATCTGAACTTTGCTCTTTAAATCTGCTTTGATTGAAGACAGATCAAAGTGTAACAGAGGTTCTGTCACAGGGCGTTCAGGATCAGGCTCCGAGGAGGAATGTTCCCTTCTCACTCCTCTGGAACAAAACAAACGGAGAGAAGGTGGGGCAGAACAACCTGGCAGCGTCAGCCTGCAGGCAAGGAGGAGGGAAAACACGCCCTGCAGCCGTTAACACCCTCAGAATCAAACCAGAAGCTCGTCCCTCATTCCGCTCGCACTGAGCACACCCATGCGTGAACCTGTGTGTGCGCACGTGGCGCCGCAGCGCCGTGAGCGCATTGGTTCAGTCAGAGCATGTGGAGGAGAAGGATACTGCTGCAGCAGGACCTGCTGGAGCCTGTCCGCCGTCAGGAAGATGGGATGTGTCAACATGAAGTCATCCAGCAGGGTTTCTGCACACAAACACAGAGAGGTTAAATGTACACAGTGTACCTGAAGGCAGCATCAGCATTTCAAACATTTCAGCCCCGAAGTCAGAGAGAAAAACTGCATCCAGACATGCAGAGAGCTTCTAGAGAGCAGCTGCCAATAGAGGAGGGTTCTAACAGAACCTGAGCTGGATGGTTCTGATCCAGAACCGGGTTCTGATTATACGTTCAGCCTGCAGAGAGGCGGCTGTAATTTACAGCAGCAAAGCTGTGGTCAGAGTGACTGAAATACACGCTGCTCCCTGTGTGTGCGAGCAGGAGCCATGCTGCAGTGGGCGGGTCCAGCCCAGGCCCACCTCTCTGCAGGCAGTTACCATGGAAACAACACGGTGCCAACAGCGAGAGGATGGAGATGGAAATGTGAGAGAAGAAGAAGAAACTGATAAAAAAAAAAAATAGAAAGAAATCATGAGTGTCTGCTACAGGAAACCGGATCAGAACCGATCTGCCACAGCAATGCGGCCCGGTTCTGTCTGACAGGTTCTGGTCGTCTTATTGCAGGGAAGATAAAACATTTAGAACCGTCGATCCAGACGGGAGGATTTCTATCAAACCGAGTCCAAAGGGAAACCGATTCGGACCTGATCGGTACTGATCCGGTTCGGCTCAGAGGCCAGTTCATTCAGTCAGAACTTTCTCTGGGAACAGGTACCGGTCCGAAACCCAGAACTCCAAACCAGGAAAACATCAGACAGGAAATGAATCTGAACCAGAACTGATTCAGGAGTCGGTCTGAAAGGTTCTAAAAGAACCAAAACCCGGTCTGCCAGCTCAGAGTAGGACCCAGTTAGACCATCAGTCCATTCGAACCAGAACCATTTCCTGCAGAGAAAAAATAGATAAACTGAACAACTTTAGTCTAGAAACGTCTCAATGAACCAAAGTCAGTCCAGAACTGGACTAAAGCCAGACCTACGGTTCTAACCCGGTTCTAACTGTTTATTCTGAACCAATGGCTCAAACAAGGTACCAGGAGACCCAACATGGTCCGAAAATTAAGGTCTGGAGTTTTCACCAAGGCAGAACCAGCTGGGGTCACCCAGGATGGGCCTGCCCAGACCTGCCATGTTCCAGGTCCAGGACTTGATCCTGTCCGGTTCTGGTTCTGCCTGGACCTGCCATGTTCCAGGACCAGGACCTGATCCTATCCGGACCTGGTTCTGCCTGGACCTGCCATGTCCCAGCTCCAGGTCCAGGACTTGATCCTATCCGGATGTGGTCCTGCCCGGACCTGCCATGTTCCAGGTCCGGGACCTGATCCTATCCGGACCTGGTTCTGCCTGGACCTGCCATGTCCCAGCTCCAGGTCCAGGACTTGATCCTATCCGGATGTGGTCCTGCCCGAACCTGCCATGTTCCAGGTCCAGGACTTGATCCTATCCGGATGTGG
>NW_015150572.1:79033-82929 GCF_000732505.1 Cyprinodon variegatus
ACCTGTCTATGTCTCTGAAAGGGGGGTCGTTAGAGGGAATAGTTGGCCTGCAATGCCCCATACCTGTCTATGTCTCTGAAAGGGGGGTCGTTAGAGGGAATAGTTGGCCTGCAATGCCCCATACCTGTCTATGTCTCTGAAAGGGGGGTCGTTAGAGTGAATAGTTGGCCTGACTGAATAGGTGAGGTCTTCTGTTCTCCTATAAAGGGGTGGGGGCTGCGATGATAGCAGGAAGGAATCAGGAGGTTGGTTTCTTAACATAGATGGCTTCCTTCACGCCCCTCTCAGACCACCTTTTGTCTTTGTCCAAAATGTGGACATTCTGCTCCAAACGACTGTCCCTTAAGGTGTAGATGAATCTAAACCAGTGGCCTGGTTCCTCTGAAGGTGTCCAAAGCTCTCGTTTCCATTTCTTCCATGTAAAGAATGGCTACCATTGGTAACAGAGGAGATCCCATGGAACAACCATGCTTCCGTCTGTAGAAATGATCCCTGAACTTGAAATAGGTCGGCCATTTTGAATTGAAACCTCTTCCTGCACGGGATGAGAAACTTCTTCAAACTGTGAAACAAAGTCTAGTCGATTGTTTCTAATTTTTCTGGAATGACTATAACCTGGGTGGCTCAGAATCTTCACCAGGATATTCTATAAGGAATCTCTGGCTACACTGGAAAGGCGATCTGGAAATAAGTAAAAATGTCTTAAATTAACTGTATTCATCCTTAATTTGAGTAGGAAAATGAGATAGTTTGCCAATGGAGTGTCATGATCTGCTCTGATAGCTGGTTGTTCATTTCACTAACCAGCCTAGTTCAGCCCAGTTCCTCATCATCTCTGATTTCATCCACCAGTAGGTTCTGCTTTATATTGGGTCCAGTCCAGCTATCGGGGCCAGATCAATGTTTGCTGTCTGTTTGTTTATGCCCGTTAGTTTGTCTGTTTAGTTTATTCCATGGTTCGTGTCCTGGATCCCGGCGGCCAGCGGAGTGAGAGGGTTTCACTGTTAGTCTCGTCTCCTGGTCGTGTCCTGGTCCTTCTCTGCGGAGCCCTCTGGGTTTTGGCTCGGAACGCAGAGAGGATCAGTTTTATTCCAATAAGCCTGGCTGCTAGGAGGAGACCCGTTTAAAGTCCTGCTGAAAACCTGGTTCCACGTCTCGTCTCTGCTTCCCTCTACCACTGAACCTGCCTGAAAGCTCTTTGGATTCTGGGAAGTCTGGATCCTGCTGTTCCTGTTTGGGTGGAAACCTCTGGTAAAACGGAGCTTTCCGGGATTCCTGAACTGTTCCTGTCTGCTCTGTCTTCCCCTAACCTGGATCGGCTTCCTGCGACTTCTCCGGTGCTGCAGCATCAGAGACGCTCTGGGCGACGCACGCCGCGTCTGGTTGGCAGCCCATCGGTTGGATCGACCCGTTTCTATGGAGATGGACTGAACTGTGAAACCAGGTAAGTGACTCACTGAGACGATCATCTCCTGTCAGATGATCGTGGTCACTTACCTGCGTTTCTTTCCTCCAGAGAGTCAGTGATTGGACGGCGTCCCGCCCCCCTCCTGCAGCCGCTGCAAGCCACGGATCCACAGCGGCGTGCTTCTGTTCGCTCAATGTTTTTATTTAATAAACATTTTGAACTTTCCTACTGGCCGTCTGACCTTGAATACTGGGTCCATCTGCTTCTTTCATGACTTGGAATGAGTATTTTTACTCTTAAAATAAGATAATTAGATAATAAGTTAAGATAAGATAGATAATATGCACTCAAAATAAGACAAAGAAATTGTGTTTTCTTATTCTAAATGTGAATTATCTTGTTCCATTGGCAAGATGTCTCTCTTCCCTTCCAATCCAAGAATAAATGCACATGTAAGAAAAAATTACATCTCTAGATTTCGATTTTTTTTCCCCAGATTATTAATCAATTGATTAAATTAAATTATTCAACAGATTAATCAATTTGCTATATAATCTTAGTTGCCGCCCTAGTTTATTTCCTATATTTTACCATAAATGAACGATTATGTGTGATAAAACATTTGAATTAACTGTCGTTGGGGAGAAAAGGTTAAATTAATTTGGGTGTTTTTGTATTGAACTGGTTCTGCTTCCTTTCGTTCTGGTGTCAGAGAGTGAAACTGGTTCTGGTTCTGCTGGCGGGTCGGGTCTCCGTGGTTCACAGTTCTGCAGCTGAGCTGCCTGAGGAACAGATCGTTGCATAAGAACCCGGCCGGCGGATCGTCAATCGTCTCTTTGTCAGAGTTTGTTGAAGCGGCGAGAAGCTTCCAAATTATTCATGAGACTAAAATCACCTGCTGTTAGTTACAGACCCCCCCGCTGACTCCTCACTCAGGAGGAAATACAGAAACATTTCATTTAGCCTAAAGAAATCATTTAGATTTACTTTGGAAACAGTCATAATATTCTAAAATAGACATTAAGCTATATTTGTGATTAAAAATGTGTTTCATGTTTTTATATATATGCATATTTACATTATAAATATATGCTGCCGTTTGGCTTCAATATGATCCTATAAATAACAGGAAACGTTTAGATTTTAGTTCAGGATATTAAACTAAATTCATTTATTTTTTCCTGTTTGAGGATTTTGCAGCTTTTTAATCCTCCAACAGTTTCTGCTCATTATTGCTGCTTTTCTTGGTGTTAAAATGCTGAGAAAAACGAAGAGCCTGAAGCTCCAGCAGACATGGAGGAGATCCCACACTCCCACTCAGACGCAGGAAGGAGGAGGAAGAGGAGCAGGAGGAGGAGGAGGATGAGGAGCAGGAGGAGGATGAGGAGCAGGAGGAGGAGCAGGAGGAGGAGGAGGAGGAGGAGGAGGACCTGTAGCAGCCAGTGGAGCTGCAACCAGTAGGCTGCTCAGACTGCAGTTCTGTACCCAGAGCTCCCAGCTGAGGCTGCAGACCGGATCAGATCCTGCTATAAGCCTCCATCTGGACCAGAACCAGAATATAGAACCAGAACCCTCAGAACCCTAACCTGCNGGTCCTGCCCGGACCTGCCATGTTCCAGGTCCAGGACTTGATCCTATCCGGTTCTGGTCCTGCCCGGACCTGCCATGTTCCAGGTCCAGGACTTGGTCCTATCCAGACCTGGTCCTGCTGGGCAGTGTTAGAATCACCGTCCTCCCAGCAGAGGCTGACGTCTGGTTTCCAGCAGGACGTCCTTCTGCGGGACAAAGCAGAGGGACGTTGGGAGCTTAGGGTCCGACCTCGGTACCGACCCGGTTCTGTTCTGTGACAGCACATGATGATCCTCCATCCATGGCTCACGTGGAGCAGCTGGAGGTTTTCCCAGCTGCTGCGTTCTTCCTCCCACTCCTCCTTCTCTCCCGGCGTCTCTCAGAGAGCTGGTTGCCATGGGAACAAGAAGAGCCTCTTCTGTCTCTGCTCACACACAGCATGAAGGTCCATACGGTGGACGAAGAGGAGGAGGAGGAGTGGAGGTAAAAGCATGCAGAGAGGTAAACGAGTGGGAGCGTTTCTCTGAAGAAAACCTTCCTCCCACACGGATCCGCTCGTCTCCTCGCTTTGTGAAACGATTTGAAACCAAAGGAAGGTGTGAAGAACATCCAGACAGATTCAAACCGTCATTATGTCACCATCTGCCACCAGGGATGGAGCTCCAGCTTCACGGGGAGGAATGAGGAGAAGATCATGGTCCAGTCAGGGACGGAAAGGTGCAAACGACCCCACATCCTGATGGCTCTGAGCTGCTGGGAAGCAGATCTGATGTTTTCAGACGTCTGACTCATTTTTCTCTCAGTGGGACAAAGGAAATAAAACCAGATCACAGTGGGATAATAAAAAATGAGGATGTTGGAGCTTGGCCTGTTTTCCAGTGTAGTCCTGTTTCTCTGACTGTGACTAACTGGATGTGCT
>NW_015150572.1:85456-97078 GCF_000732505.1 Cyprinodon variegatus
CCATCCATCCATCCATCCATCCATCCATCCATCCATCCATCCATCCATCATTCATCCATCCATCCATCCTACCTGAACAGTGTCCAAATCTTTTTCCAGCGACTCCATCCAGGACGGCCAGCGTCAGGTTATCTGGAGTATCAGGATGAAGAGGCGTCGCTCCTCCTCCTCCTCCTCCTCCTCCTCCTCCTCCCACGCAGCTGGTCTCCGTGATGAGGCTGGCCTCAGAGCTCTGTTCGTCGCTGGATAGAGAAGGACTGCGAACATCTCCTCCCCCAGAACCGGAACCAGAACCAGAGCCGGGTCCAGAGCCGGAGCTGGAGCCGTTGGCGCTGCAGGGAACTGTGGCCGGCCCGGTTCCTGCAGCTGAGGGCCAGGAGGGGGGGTCCTCACTGTCAGGGCTGTAAGGGTCAGAGGTCAGAGTTACTGAGGATGATGATGGAGAAATTCTCTAGACCCGATCTGATCCGCTGCTCATACGAATGGAAAAGATCGGAACCGATCAGAACATCTGCAGATCAAACATCTGGCTGAGCATCAGCAGCTGAAAGGGTTAAACCTCTAATCAGCGAAAACAGGCGGAGGAGACGTTTCATTTCTGCTCCTCTGCTGTTAAACGTCTGAACGATTCGGCCTCTGGGGCCTTTTCACTGTCCTGCTTTCAATCAGGTTCTCTGCTGAGGCCCAGAGAGACACGGTCCACAGCTTCAGCACCACTAACTACGGTGGCTGGGAGGGCTCAGAGGGAACCAGAGGCTCAAACACGTTCAGTCTGAAGGCCGGCACACCAAAACATCAGCATCATCATCATCATCATCATCAGGAGGGAACCAGGACCAGCAGCTACTGACGTCGTCTCCAGCATCCAAACACGTTTCCAGGTTCAGACCTCAGATTATTTAGCAAATCAAATAATCTTTGGATTATTTCTTCGATTAATTGATTAATAATCTGACAGGAAAACGTTCCTTAAAGAAGTTTTTTTTTTTTTACGATATTAAAGCAGGAGAAACTAAAACTTTTCCACTTGAGGAGTTCTGAATTGACAGAGGAAAAAGATTTTTATCTTAAATAGAAAATGTTTCTATTTTTTTTTACAATCTCGGTCTAATTCCTGCTCTCAGTGGGTCTCTGTCAGCTAAAGGCAGGTTTTATAGTCTCTGTTCTCCAGGTAACGATTAACTGATAACTGAATTAGTTGATGATTATTTCAATAATCTGATTAATCTGATTGTTTCAGGCCGGATTTAAACTCCAGAATGGACCCTGAGGGACGGGTCCAAAGCAGAGTACAGATGTTAGATCAGAAGACAATCTGGTTTTAACATTGGATGTTTGCAGATCATTAAAGGTTCAGTTTGGCCTCCAGCTTCTTTTCTTTAGACCCAGATCCAGTTCTGGACCGGAGAACTGAAGGTCTAAATGTTCTGGTTGGATCTGGTTTAAGAAGCATGGCTCCGGATTCACACCTAAACCGGTTCCGGTTTCAGTGATCATCGATCTGCCTTTTAATCCAAGTTTGTTCAGACAGAACAGGAACGAACCGGGAGTGAAACCGGTCATGAGAAACTGGTTCTGGTCAGTCGGGTTCAGCCTGTTACTCTTTGGCCCATTGATTAGGAACTCAAACAGCCAATCACATCACAGTGATGTTAATCAGCAAACCAAACCAGAGCCTTTGGACCCGGGTTCTGGTTCTGACCGTCTCTATGTGGACCCGGGTTCTGATGGTCTCCTCCACCATAATGTGAAAAAGCTTCAGATCATCTCAAGCAGAACCTCCCAGTTCTGTGGACTCTAATCATCTCCAGATGTGGGTCCAACAGAACCTCTGGTTCGGTTCTGAATGAGTCCAGATGTTCTGATCCTAGATTTAGAATCTAAACCGAACAGAACTTTGATCTGCAGTTGGGTTCTCTGGTTCTGTTGGTTTTATTACTCATCATCATCATCATCATCATCATCATCATCATCATTATCATCATCATCATCATCATCATCATCATCAGGTCCAGCAGGACCTCTGATCGAACCGAGGCGGGTCTCACCTGAACACCTCCCGGACGTGGCCGCTTTCAGGTGAGGTCTCCCTGAAGAACGGGACCACCCGGGACAGGCTGGCCCTGCGGCGGGACGCTCCGGTCCCGCTGGCCTTGTCCCCCACCCCTCCGAACCCCCCGGCCCGGGTCAGAGCGGTGGTCTGCTTCTTCAGGAACTTCTCCAGCGGTTTCATCCCCGCCGGCATGGTGCTTCTGTGGACCGGGGACCTGGGGGGCTGAGACCTGGGCTCCAGAGACCTGGGTTCTGCTGACACCTGGATCCTGGGTTTTGGGTCGGTACCTGCTGCTGCTGCTGGGGCAGCGGCGCCTACATCATCCGGCCCCCGCAGGTCGGCTCAGGTGCGCGCAGGTGAGAGAGGAGTCTTTGGGGTTCTGCGGGACCAGCAGCCCGGTTCTGACCCATTGGGGGAGGCGGCGGTCTCAGGGATCCGGATCCGGGCCGCTCTTCCACCGCAGGTTCCGAGCTTTAGATCCGGGGAAGGAGCGCAGGCGGAGCTGCTCCGGTTCGGGCTGCGGCTCTGCGGCTTTGCGGCTCCGATCAGGATCCGGGTCTCTGCGGTTCACCTGCAGGTCTACCGGCGGCTCGGTTCTACGGACCCTGGTCCGGTTCGGATCCCGCACAGGTTCGGTTCTCCGCTCGGCTGCTGCTGGCAGATTTTCTCTATGAGCGCCGATGAAGAGGAGCACGCGCGCTCCCCCGCCCTCCGCGCGACGATCTGCTGCAGTTGCGCGCTCCCGAATCTCGCTCTGCACGGTGGCGCGCAGGGGAAAAAAATTAATAGAAATGGAAATATCCCCGACGACAGAACGGAAACAACGCGAGATTTCAGCGTGAGAGCTTTGATTTGTTTGATTTAGACTCTGATGCCAAGAAGAGAGAATAAAGACTGACCTGTGGTCCAATGAGGATCACAGCAGAGAACTTCCTGATCAGTTTCTGTTCCACTGCAGGGCGGGACTCCCTCCTACCTCAGGTACACCTGTGGACAGGTACGCAGGGTTCTGGGCAGGGGCGGATTTAGGAAAATTGGGGCCCTAGGCAAAGACAGACAGGGGCCCCTCTGAATGGAGAAGACATCACATCAAACAGACCCATTCTACAGATAGAAAATGTTAATAGAATAGACATCCATTATTTGTTCTAGGTTTTGTCCCTCTCCAGATTAAAAGAACCAGTACTATGTTATTGGAGACATTTTTCTCTTAATTAGCTTGGAAATAATGTGTTTAATATTATTTTAAAAGCTAAAAATGCACAAAATTTACATTTAATTATTCATCTGACAGGGACAGTGCATTAAGAAGCATTGCTGCAATTACAGCAGAATTAGGTTATTTATTTTAATTTGTTTTCCCTGGACAGATCTTAAAATGATCTAACTAAAAACAAAACAGCAAGAATTTTGCAGTGAAAAATACAAATATAAAAAGAAATAAAAACAAAAAAAAAAACTGGAATAAAACAATAAATAATAAAAGTTTTTTTTTATTTTTAGTGGCTCTAAACAACTTTTTCTTGTTCCTTTCTGAAAGGTTGCAGACTTCTGGTTTAGACTGAATGGAAACATTAAACTCCTTTAATCAGGGAAGTTAAATATTAGACTATATCAGATTTCTGCAGGGGTTTATATCATGGAGTTTATCTCCAGAGTTTAAACAAAGCAATAAAAAAAAAAGCCATGCACGTGGCACAGAGGAGGAAATCTGGATAAAAATGGAGATCAGTCACTTTAAAACGTCATATTATTATGGAGGGTTTAAAGACAGACGAAGCTGCATTAAAAAAAGGAGAAAAAACCCAATAAAATCCAAAGTAAAATCAAGGAGTCATTAATAAATGAAATCTGATTGATTTATTGACCTCATAATTGTAATTACGTCATAGCGTCACTACAGGAAGTAGAGTAAACCTCTCAGCCTCTCATTGGTCTATTTTTTCCCCCCTACTCTGCAGTTTCCTGACCAATTAGAGGAGGAGGTTTCCCCACCATCCTCCTCTGCGGTGCATCAACCTTAACCGGCCGAATTCTACAGATCAGCTGCCGCCCATCACCGACGGGAGGCGTTGCCATGGTTACAGCGGAGGGGGGGATGCAGACGAGGATGAAATGAGAGGGATGGTCCTCTAACAGCTGAGGCCCCTTTTGTCCTGAGCAGCAGATGAATATTCCTGAGGCATCCTGATTGGTCAGTGGAGCTTATGTAAGAGCTCCGCCCCCTGCAGCTCATTAATATTCATCAGGAATGAGAACAGCAGGTGTGATGATCAGAGAACAAAAGGATGGAAACTATCAGAATAAATATTTAGTGAGGAGTTGATCAGTTTTCATGCTTTAGTCTCCAGATGACTTCATGCTCTCTGCTGTTTCAAACTGGGAGGAAAAACCAAAAGGCTGGAAGCAGATTCCTGGGCTCAGATGTTTGAAGCTGCAGCTGAAGTTTTTCCACAGCGTCTCCTGGACACCGTGGGGAAGCTAACGGCATCACAGCAGAGAGCATTAACTGGTGAAATGGTGTTCCTCAGGGTTGGGTTTTAGGACCACTGCTCTTCTGCATCGTTCAATGACCTCAAAGTTGAAAAGGTTTCCGGTTCCATCCATCAGCAGACAAGCATCAAATAGGAAAATACAAATACTTCATTACCAGGGGCGGAGCTAGATGGGGGGCCAGAGGTGGCCATGGCCGCCCTTAAGCCTGGTCTTTGCTCAGAAACCAGGTCGTCTGCGTGTGTCACAGTTAATGCAGATATGCCGCCGCCCCCTCCAGACACTCTGGTGCACCTCCACAAAATTGTAGCTGACTCTGATTGGTCGATTCTACATCTGCTCTATTCAATGCGTATTTCCTGTTTGGTACCTAATGGCAGAAACTCTGGCTGTAGCTCCGTCCACAACGCCTGGCACACCTCGGACTCTATCCCAGCCTCCGTGCAGGACACTAGTTTGTGGATGAGGGGTTGTAGACGGCAAACAAGCTCGTCAAACCGACTCATGGACGCCCACAATCCTAGCTAGGTCCTGATTGGCCCTCTGGCGTTGTGGTGTGAATAACATAGCGCGGACCATGCGTTAATATTGGGCATAAATCAAAAATACCTGCGTTATACCTGCGACAAACTGCTGCTGGAGGATTACCAGCCCTTTAGCCAATCATTGGCCACCCCTACCATATTTTCCCTCTAATACAGACGATGGCAGTGGTAATGCTCTTCAAAATTATTAAACATAATTTTTCATATATTAACAATTACTTGACAACTAAAATCCTCTGGTTAATGATGCACATCAATATACCAACATTAAAGTTGATATATAGATTAACGCTCTTTTCAGAACTACATTTTTGCCATATAAGGGTCTCCACAAATCATCTAGGAGTCTTGAGTAAAATCATATCTACTTTAATAACTTAAAAATAGATTTAATGCAGCTATTAGTACATGTAAATATTAATTTTGTGCAGAAGAATTTAAAAAAAAATGTAGGTAATTCAATTGTTTAGCACCAATTCACAACATAAGTCATCTAAAGGCACTTTACAGTTCACTAGATCATCCAGTCAGAGAAACAGGACTACACTGGAAAACAGGCCAAGCTCCAACATCTAGAAACAAAGGTGTTGATGGCAGCAGCACAGCTGATATTTCTCTCCAGGATGGAGTCACAGCCAAACAGGAACAGACCAGATGAAGCTACTATGAGAAAAAGCAGAGAGAGCAGAACGTTAGAGATTGAACTAACAGATTCTGCAGAGTGGGAGAATAGAGATAGAATGAAGCAGAATGATGAAAAAGGGGTCCCTATGTCCTCCAGCAGTCTAAGCCTATAGCAGCAGAACTATAGAGATAACTCAGGATAACCTGAGCCACTCTAACTAGAAGCTTTATCAAAAAGGAAAGTTTTAAGCCTAGCCTTAAAAGTAGACAGGGTGTCTGCCTCACGGACTAAAACTGGTAGTTGGTTCCACAGGAGAGGAGCCTGATAATTAGAAGACAATGGAAAAGATGTTCGCCCCAGAAATTTTGTCCACTATACCTTTATTTTGGCAGCATGGATGTTTAAATAAATGCATCAGCAAAGGTTGTAGGAAAGTATAGTGTTAGGTTTATTCAATGATGATTATAAGATTAATGTATGCTTATGAAACATTTGTGTGAGGGGATGCTCCACTGTGTCTTGTGATTCAGTCAGGAGACCATCCTGTCTTTATAAACTAATCAATTGTTCTTTTAGAACAATACTCTGTAACCATGTGTCGTGTTCTGTTAATAAAACGCTCTGCGGAGGAGGTCCGGTGTGAGACAGTGTGTTTGCGTCTGGGGTTCAACTGTCTCTCCTCCTGCAGAAGCTATATGAAAATCCTTTACTGTGTATTTCAGTTCTTTTACAAACCTACATTTTTGGTGCCGAAACCCTGGAGTAAAGATCCAATTGTCCAGGACCGTGTGGGACAAGGCCAAGAATCTGTGGACAGCCGTCCCCCCCCTTCGCTGGACGGGGGCATTTTGTTCCAGTCCTTCCCTGGGCATCTTGGTGACGGCTCCAGAGGAACTGATCTACACGACATAGGGTAGGCCTAAAGCTTTTGATCAAAAGTTGGTCTGGGACCATTTAAGTTACGGCTGTAATCGCGAGAATATTTGACGAGACAAAGTGTTGTTGACTGATATGGGATCTGGGTATTCTGTGCGTTAGAGTATGGGACTCTGTTGTTCTCGAGATTGTAAGGTTTGCAGCTGCCGCAGCAGGGATGGGATATTTGACAGATATGGCATCTGGGTATCCGGTGCGTGCGAGGGCCTGGAGTTTGAGATTTAAAGTGCACATGTAACGATAGGTGTTTTGCGTCTGTATTGGTTAAAATAAAAAAATATAATAGGCCTTAGAATAGGAGTGACTGTGTATTTCAGTCCTTTTACAAACCTACATTTTTGAACCCAACGTATAGTTAGTTTTAGAAAATATGGATGTTTTGCTTGTTCCTGTTGGAACAGAGATTGACCCTGAGGTTCCAGCGAACTTCTGTTTTAATTAGCATGTTTTCTGAACAAAAACAAGGCTTTGTTGGGCTGCTGGATAAAACCTGGAACTCAACGTTATTTCTGACATTTTGAACTGAAAAATCTTCCTGGATGGAAGAGAAACGTCTTCAAACTTGGAAACAAAGTCCGTTGGATTTTTTTTTACTTTTTTGGAACATCACCTTCAAAACTTCTGGTCCAGTTCACTGTTGCGTCATGCAGAGATCTCTCCTCCCTTCTGTGGGCGGCAATATTATGCAGATCTATGTTAGTTCAGCTCTACTTTTAAAACCTGAGAAGTCGTATAACCAACAGCTTCTAAATGCTTTAGATAAGCAGCCGATATAGACGTCTGTGAAAGTGAGAGGAAAGTTTAATGTTTGTTTGCAGCTGCTGGTCACAGACAGCTCAGAGACGTTCAGGAAAGAAGGAGAAACTTTATTCTGACATCAAACCAAAGACGTTTCAGATCTGAGCAGAAACAGAAGATGGCTGAAAACAAAAAAATACAAACAAGAAATAATTCATCTGGAAACCTTCAGCCTAGGATCAGTCTGGAATTCCTGCTACGCTCCGAATGTTTGAAACGAGCAGGCGGTCCAAGCGGCGTCGCTACAGAAACTACAAATAAAAAAAACAATCAGTTTGATGAAAAGGAAGACAAATGAGGCAGCGCCTCTCCACCGCTACGGTTTGGGTCCCTGCCGACTCGGCGTTGGCGTACTTTAACCCTTCAGGCTCATCTCTTCCAGCTTTATTCACAGCGGCGTTGGCCTCCATCACGCAGCCATGATGGAGCAGACGGGCCGCTCGGCGCTGGAGCGGGTCAGAGTTCAGGATTTACTTCCTGAAACCTTTTTCTCTGACCGTGACCCAAACAGAGTCGGAGCAGATTTACTGTCAGAAGATCCAGAAGGTTCTGGTTCGCATGTTAACCGGTTCAGACCGGTTGGTTCTGAAGTCCTGTAACCGTGTGATTTATTCTAAACCGTTAAGCTGAACAGGAAGTCTTTGAACGGGACGCGTCATCAGTTGTGGGTCGGATCCGGTCCATCCGGCAGAGCGAAGCCTTGGTTCTGGAAACGGGTCCAGACCGCCGACGGCAGAGCTGGGAGTAAAGAGGAGTTTTGATCTAGTAGTGATGCTGCGGGTCGCCAGCAGAGTCTGCCTCCGTCTTATCCTGCCCCCGCCCCCCTCCTCGGTGGTCCGGTTTGGACCGGCAGCTCCTCACTGACCCGCCCACCCTGCTCCTGCACACAAACCCATCAGAGAGATTAACAAACGGACGATGGGAAGGAAACCTCTCAGCCAATAAGATTCCTTCTTTACGTTTCCTGTTTCTCACCTGTAGTTTCGAGGTAAGGGTGGGGCGGAGTCAGGGGGCGGGGACGAGAGGAGGGGCTGGTCACTCTGAGGCAAACGGAACCTCTGGAGGGGGGGGTTTGACGGTGACGGGCTGGGAGGTGCGGCGGGGGGGTGATGGTTTGGGCTGGGCCTGCTGCTGCATGGTGTCGTAGTACGTGACGCCGCCGTAGGTCACCTGGGACTGGCCCTGGAACGCAGAGAAAACGGGTTAGTGGTCCCCCCGATGTTCTGAGCGCCTCAGGCTTCCGGGTCGGCGGCGCCGGGTCTCACCTGCGGGTTTGGGTACATGGCCGGGTACTGGAAGGGCATGACTCCTGGCGGAGGGTAGAACGGAGGAGGCAGGAGCTGCTGTGGTTGCCCCGGCGACAGAGACACAGGCGGCGCTCCGTAGAGGGCGGGGTTAGTGATGGGGGCTCCTGATTGGTGGGGATGGAGACCTGCAGAGAGGCGGCAGAGTGAGCGACCCGTCGACCCACAGAGGTTCTGAACCTTTCCACGTACAGCCCACCCACCCGGATGAGGGATGTGCATCTCCGGCTGGACCAGCATGCCCTGCGGGGGGATGGGGGCGGGGCCTTCCCCGTGGGTGTAGATTGGTCCCTGGTACGATACTGAGGGGGAGACAGGGAGTCACAAGGCTGCAGAACATCAGCGGTCTAGAAATGATCCGGACTAAACCGGATCAGAACCACCTTTACATCAACTAAGCTTCATTTCACATCCAAACTGTCAATCAGAGGTTCTCTCTGAAGCTGCTGCAGACAGAGAGCTTTACTGACCTCTGCTGGTGACATGGAGGAAGTGCGGCTCTGATGTGAAAACTGACCCAGTTCTGGTTCCAGGACCAACCGGGTCTCCACTACTCCCTGAACTTCAGCTCCTTTGTTTCCTGTCCTTTACCAGTGGACTGGTTGATTATGTCTGGTTGTCATGGTTACTGAGGTCAATCTCACCTGGGTTTGTCCAGTGATGAAAGACAGGAAACAAACGAGCTGCTGAAGTTCAGGAAGCGGTGGAATTTGGCCCATCGGACCCGTTAGAGGAGCTGCTTTAACAGAGCAGCCGTAATTTCAGAACCGTTCAGAACCCGGCGGCCATGTTGGCCCGTTTCTGGATTCAGCTGGTTTCTACAGCTGCTGTGAATCTTACTGGGCTCGTAGTAATGGCCGTCCATCACTCCCAGGTGCATGGGCGGCGCCGGTTCCGGCACGGCTCTCTGGCGCTGGGAGGAGTACCGCTTGGCTCGGTTGGAGCTGACGCCCATCTCCTCCATGTTGGGAAACTGAGGCGGGCCGCCGGTGACGTGCATCGGACTGGGCAGACCTGCAGACACAGAGGCTGTTTGAACTGGGCCCGACTGGTTCTACTGGGTCAGAACCGACCGTGACGACGGACTCACCTCTCATCTCGGAGCGAACGAACGACGTCTGGTTTGGACTCCAGTTCCGTCGGGCCAGGTTGAGCTGAGCCACCGCCTGGTCCAGCTCCGCCACTCCTCCCCCTCCCGTCTGACCCGCGTCGTCGCCCTCCCCCGCCCAGTTCTTCCCTCCCCCTCCAGCGGGGGACGGCGTGTTCCCCCCGGCTGCCGACTCCTCGACTGAGGCCTGCTTGCTACCCAGGTCCGCGGGCCGGGAGCGAGTCCTGCGGGCCAGGGAGTAGGACTTACGTTCCACGGGACGCTCGGCGGGGGGAGAGGCTTCCGGATTGGCTGCTGAAGGCTGGAGGGCGGGGTCAGAGGCGGCTCTGTCGGCTCCACCCCTCTGCTCCTGTCGTCTCGGCGACTGAGCCGCTGTCACCGACCTCGGATCCTCTTCCGCCTCGCCTGATTGGCTGACAGAAACCTCTTCGATGACCACAGAAGAACCCCCCCTTCCTGCAGGGCCCCGCCCCCCTCTGCTGGCCCCGCCTCTCTCCCCCACCGGGTCCAGCGGAGCTTTGGGACCGTGCCGCTCTCTGTGCTGAACCTGAGGTGCGTTGGATTCATTGTTCCTGTACTCCGCGTGAGAGGAGGGGTGCGCTTGGTTGTGGTGGGGGGGTCTGCTGCGGGCGGGGGGCGGTCTGGAGGAGGTGCTGCTCCGCTGAGCCGCGGAGAGGGGAGGAAAGGCAGAGGAGGGCGGAGGGACAGACGAAGGAGGAGCGGCTCGGTTCTGCCAGGACCGGGCCGGTCGGGGCCCCTCCCTCCACCGCTTGTCTCTGCTGGGGGACGCCTGCCTGCAGGAGGACAGAGGTTAAAGATCAGCCCAAACAGAACTCCCCCGGTTCTCCTGACCGGGTCGGGCTTCACGATGGGTGGAAAACGAGACGCTGAACAGAGGAACCGGTCAGAACCGGTTCTGTCAGATCAGCATACCCGTTTATCCCTTTAGTTCTGTTAAAAAAAGAAACTTTAAACTAGCAACAATAAAGGAGTTAAATAAAGGAAAATTACCCAAATATTGATGGTTACAATTTAGAAAACAAAAGGAAATTTAAACATTTGATTCTAAAATTCTAGTTTCACTGGAAAACAATGAGGGAGGAGAAGATAGAGAGATTAGAGGAAGATGGAATGATGAAGAGACCAGGTGGGTCACTGGTGAAGGTGGACAAATGAGTCAGGATGAAGAAAATGATGTTGGTAAAAGTGGTGAAGATGAGAAGATTTCCAAATCAAAGAGATAAAGCAGACTCAAGGAGGAAATTAAGACACAGAAATCCAGGACCTCCTGGAATGTGAATATTGTTTAAATTCCAGTAGAGATGTTAGATGTGAATCTCTTAGAGACATTTTGCTGCCCAGTGTTCTATCAGATGAGCATACCCGTCAGACCAGCATACCTACAGTCAATCCCCGTTTATCCCTTTAGTTTTGTTCAAAAAATAAACTTTAAACGACCTCAAAGAGCGTTTAGTCCTTTAGTCATGTACAAAATTTTTTTATTTAATTACATTTTGGTGTTTTATTAAGCATATGACGATCTGACATTAAATGATTTTTTATTGTACAGGACTTAAGGGATAAACGCCCGTTGAGGTAGTTTAAAGTTTCATAGAAAACTAATGAGATAAACTCAAATCTGGCGTCTTGTGCCTCCTTATTTACTAAAGGTACAGAACACAGAGGAAAGGTTCATCCCAGCTCATTTGGATCTGGTACCAGTAACTCCAACCTAACACCATCGCACATTTTAGTCCAGA
>NW_015150572.1:97985-100070 GCF_000732505.1 Cyprinodon variegatus
ACGACACACGCAGACCACCTGGTTTCTCAGCATAAATTAAGCCCTGATTATCTGAGGGAACCACAGACTATCCAGGCTTTGAAAGAGCATTACGTCACAGTCAGTTGCTCTCATTGGTCAGAGCGTTGGCCAATAGGCAAAGACACGTCTCATTCATCGGGGCCAGACTAAATTACGCATCTAATCTCACATTTAGTCTGGTTTATCAGGCTACTGAATTCATTAAATCAGCTGACCGCACTTTTCCTTTAACACAATCTTTCCAAGATGGTCGCCATGGTTGTTTTTTTTCTTCCTGTTTCTGGAAGACGCAGAGTAGTGACCTTTGTCGGGTGTTAATGGCGTTCAGGTGGGATGAATGCGACCTGGACGTTCAGACACAGGTCTAATTTAAGATCTCAGATTCGTATCAGATTCAGGACCACAGAGCCAAGTATTCTGGATCGCAGTGGAACAAATCAGATCTGCGTTGTTCAGACCAATTATTTAGAGATCAGATCCACGTCTCATATTTTTGTCACTTCAGGCTGCTGTGTGAACGTAGCCTTAGTTCCCAGAACCTGAGAACATCCTGGAACTTCCCCAGTGAAACCTGTGAACCCAACAGAACAGCCCAGAACCCCACCTGGGTCGGCGCTGTCGGTACGCTCGTTCTCCAGGGCCGCTGGCGCCGTTCCGGATGTCGTAACCGTAGATGGCGATGAGCTCCTCGCGGCTCTTCGGCGCTTGCTCCTCCTCCCTGAACCTGTCGTGCTCCCAGCGGCCCTCGTCTTTCCACAGCTTCCGGTTCCGACCTTTGGGCCTGAGGGAGAGCGGTACCAGTTAGACGGTGCGGACTGGCGACGGCGCGGCTGAATCGGAACCGGCGGCTCACCGCTCCTCCTCCTGAGTCTGCCCGCGGACGTCGTGCTCGAAGAACAGACCCTTCCTGGGAATGTAAGCCGGGTTCTTCCGGTCCTCGTCGTCATCCAGCTGCTGACCCGGTTTCCCCCCCGCCTTGGTTTCTGGGTCATCGGTCGACTCCTGCAGAAAAAACAATCATGGATAGAAACACAGACTCAGTCCAGCTTAGCTCCAGAACCAGACCCGGTTCTGGTCCAGACTTATGTTCATTTATAGAAAGTTCTTTTCTGCGGTTCTTCCAGGTACCGAGCAGCATGAATCGACACAAGAAAGAACCGGTCTGAAGCGGAACCTTCTAGAAAAACTGGATCCAATCACATTCCTTAGATTTCTGTAGAACCTGTGACTAGAAGAAGGTTCTGGTGGTTCTGTCGGGTCCCACCTGTCCGTCTCCGCTCTGCCGCTCTCCTGCCAGGTTCCCTTTCTCCTCAGCTTTACTCTCCTCCTCCCTGACGCCTCCTGCTTCCTCCTCCTCCTCCTCCCCCTTTCCCTCTTCCTCGTCTCCTTCATCCTGGGTCGGGGCGGCGGCGGCGGGTTTGGGTTCGCCGGCTGCAGCCGGAGCCTCTTCCTCACTGAAGCCCTCCTCTTCCTCTTCCCCTCCCTGACAGGAAAAACGGATCAGAATCATCTCCGGCGCCAAAGCCCTCCAGAACCGACCGATTGGATCAGAAGGGTTTACCTCGGAGTGGGAGCCGTTCTCCTCTGGGTCGGCGCTGTCGTAGTCGGACAGGACGGCTGGAGAGAAACAGAACCAGGAGTCATTAGAACCCAGAGAACCACCGAGCCCCACCAGAACTCAGAACAGGACGGCTGTTGGGTCTTACCTTCTCCGGCGCCGTCCTCGCTCTCCTGTGAAGAAAAACAGAATTAGAACCGGAACGTGAAGCGGCGAGTCTGACTGCATCCAACGGGTCAGAAGGGAAAGGTTCTAACGGCTCTGACCCAGTCCAGGCCCGGGTCTGACTGGAGAACCCACCCAGAGACGTTTCCATCCAACATGTTTCTGCCAATCAACGCTTCATCAGGATGGATTCAGGTTCTGATGGTACTGACCCGATTCAGAGGAGGAACCACGGCTCCAGTCATCAGAAACAACCAAAACGGTTCTAGAACCCCTGCGTTATAGATTCTGAAAGGCTTCGCATCAAAAAAATACTGCTCCTCTCCCAAATTGTAGCTGAA
>NW_015150572.1:100588-102570 GCF_000732505.1 Cyprinodon variegatus
AATACAAGTTGATGACTTCAATTACATAATTCTTGCACTTGTACTGAATATGTAGCTGTAAATGCTTTACTGATAAAAAATAAAAAAATAAAAATCAGTAGAATTATTGCTGGGTGAACATTTGTGTTAGTTGCACAAGATTTATGTTAGGAATATTTAAGTTTAAATTTTTTTACAATATGTTTATCGTTGGCTAAATATTTCTTATTTAGCAATATTTTTCTGAATAAAGTAAACCTTTGTTAAAATACATGCGTGTAGTTTTTACTACTACAATTTCGATTAAAATTGCAATTGTCCAAGATGACTAAAAAATACCCCACAAAAAATAGATTTTTTTTTATTTTTTTTAATCGCCCAGGCCTACATCAGAGCTGGATGGGAAGCGAAACGTCTTCAAACTTGGAAACAAAGTCCAGTGGATTGTTTTATTACTTTTTTTAAATGACTGAGAATCTTCACCACCTAACTCCATCAGAGCAGAACTTTTTCATTGATCACTGAAGCTGGGCAGCATGAGGACAAATCATTTAGAAACAGATCAGTTAGTCTCTGATAACAGTTTCTTTCTTCTTATTAATAACCAGTTCAAACCTCTGATGCTCCAGCAGTTCGTTTCAGTTTCTGCTTTTTCAGCTTCTCCTTTCAGATTTGACATGTTTCCTTTCAGAACAGTCTGTCCAGCCGTTTCACAGGGATGTCTGATCTTTTTCACATCAAGTCATAAAGCAAAGTTTATCTTCTTAAATATTCATTTGTATCAATAAAACCACTGAATGCAGTTTGGTTGGTGACGGTTGAACAGCTGATATGCCTTCATTAATATTTTAGGTTCCACTGGAGACAAACGTTGAGGCTTCCTCTTTCCTCCCGTTGTCATGGTGAATCGTGTTCTCTGCCTTCCATTGATCGGGGCTTCTATAAGCAACAGTTCTTCCTCCTCAGAGGAGCAGGATTCAGCACCGAGTTCTGCTAATCTAACGGAAACCGATTCTTCCATCATAGTTTTTATAATTTGATTCCTGCTTTGGATTCCCAGTCTGCTGCTCAACACCAATGAAGAAGAAACCACAGGAAGCGTGGACACAGAAGTTCAATCGGTGTGTTTGATTTTAAAGGCTGCGTCCTTGAAAATAAGGAGACCGGAAGAGTTTTGGTTGTGGATTCAAACAGTTCCAACCTTCTACAGCTTTCTCCGCCCATATGCTCTGTCGCCTAGCAACCCTGAGAGTGGACGCACAAAGCAGGAGAAGAATGAATACCGAACTTCTCACTGCTTTTTCAATAAAATAAACATTGCCTGCTACATATCTGAATCAATAACCATTTAAAAAACTCATTTCAGACGGAACTATTCACATGCTTAGATTATAATTAACTGCCCTTTCAATATTCACCATTATTTTTCCTCCTAGCACGGAGCAGCCGGTTTGCTTGGACTCAATGAATTATGGGATATCGAGGCTACAGAGGAAACCTGTTCTTCACCACGGGAAAAAAGAAGGCCGCATAACGAGGAGTCTTCCAATCCGAACAGACCTCCACGCCGCGCTATGATGTCATCGGCCAACTAATCTGGTCTTTGGAGGACGCAGCTGCTGGATTGGAAGTCAGCAAATTTAATCCAGAAAGAGCGGTGGTTAGCAGCTAACTTAAAACACAGTAATTATTATATTATAGATTTTTTTAAAATATTAATTGATCAATAACCAGATAGAAAAAAGTGCTTGAAAGTTTTTTTTTCTTTTTTTACAGAAACTGCCTCACTTTAGTTCTGGCTAGAACGTATTTACAGACAAAAGGTTTTTATCTTAAATGCTTAATGTTTATTTTTCTATAGGTTGGTTCTTCCAGCAGATTACATGTTTCAGAGTCTGGATGCAGAATAAAACCATTAAACTGATCACCAAATGGGTAAATATTTTAATCATAACACGATTAATCCAAGTGTTTCAGCCTTAGCATAGATATAGCGACATAGA
>NW_015150572.1:103974-105028 GCF_000732505.1 Cyprinodon variegatus
TATTCTAATTAACACTTCTCCGCCTATATCAATCGTTTATCATGGCGGACCTCTGGTATCTGACCAACCAGTGTGTCTGGGGATAACCAGAGGTTAACTGTGATCCATAAAATGGAATGACCGGCTGAGACCACCCGGTGGGCCGCAGGCTGGTGGAAGGTGAGGTGGTCTCTGCCATCCTGGTTAATCATCTCCACGTTTCTTTCTTTTATGTTTTACATTCATCCAGCTCTGACTGACCACCGCTAACCTCAGCAGGTGTTATGTCGCATTTAGTAACCTCTATAAACGCCTTCAAACTGGCGCCTTTTGGTCCAGTTCCCCGAGAACCTTTGAGCATCGCCCGATCCCAGAACCGTCCTCTGAGGGTTAGCTTAGCAACATCTGCTGCTACCTGCTGAGCCACCGGAGCCCTGAATCTCCCGGGCGACGGGCGGGAAAACCGCAGTTCTCTGGCCGAACTCTGAGCTCTCATCGACCAGGACCAGCGTTAGCTTGTTGGGGCTAGCCCGGACAGATACTCACACACTCGGACTCTACGTCGCTCTTGGCCTCGGACCGGCTAACTGTCACTTCGGCCGGGTCGGGTTCGCGGCCTCGGGCCTTTGTCGCAGGAGAACCGGACCTCCCGCTGTCCGAACCCGAGCCGGACTCGTCATCGTCCTCGCTGTCCTGAGACGCGCGCCTCCTCCTCCGCCGCCGGTCCGCCATCTTAGAACTGGAATGGATGGAAGCGGAAGAACAGAGGCATTATGGGTAATGAAGTTCCATTTGATTCCATATGAAACAGGAATTAAGATTATTGATATCTACTGCCACCTCGTGGAACAAATGATACAGCTACTGTATTTATTACTTTTATATAGAAAAAATCTGCCTTTTTACACAAACACACAAAAATAAAAATAATTAGACCCAATTTCCAACAGTGGAAGTTTTATCATCGTGAAGTGGGAGGCAGATCTTTTAGTAATCAGGTGGCTGCTAGACTTCCTCACAAACATATAGACATAATAGGAGCAGACACTATGAGGTTCCGTCTGTATAAAAAATA
>NW_015150572.1:105173-107742 GCF_000732505.1 Cyprinodon variegatus
GCAAAACAGCAATAAAAAAATGAAAATCCTATCAGATTTATAGTCTCCACTCTGCAGATATATTAGAATCTGTCCTTAAATTCCAGCCAAACCCATTTACACAGTAACAGATAAAAACCTTTAGATAAATCAAACATTACCGCCACATATCTGACTCAATAACCATTAAAACAAGTATTTTCATTAATCTCAGACGGAACTATTCACATTCTTGATTATATTAAACTGAACTTCCAATTTTCACCACTGTTCGGCGCCATTTCCCTTTTTCCTCTGATCACGGAGCAAATCACAGCTTGCTTGGTCTCGCAATGAATCCTGGGAAAACCAAGGATACCGAGGACACATGGGACCCATTCCTCAAATCAGGCAAAAAGAAGGACGCATTTAAAGGCGGCATGAAGAGGAGTCTTTGAATCCAACCAGACCTCGGCACCGCGCTATGACGTAATCGTCCTTCGAATCTGGCCTTCTAAGGATGCAGCACATGAATTCAAACTGGGGCTTAGTGGCTGGATCACCAGGTTTTTCAATCGCCGCTCAACCAACCGAACAATTTTTCCGCCACTAGGGGGCGTAACAGGCCATACCCCAGAGCCTCTGCTTAAAAAAGGCTGGCATTTTGATAACTTTAAACATCAAAATGCATTATTATTTGATTAAATCCTTTTTATGAATTATGGGTGGCATTTTCATCATTTTAAATGTCCTCCAAGGATATGTATAATCTGTTATAAATGGCTTTCATAAAACCAAGTTAGCGTCCATTGGCCTATTCCGCCCCCTAGTGTCAACATCTACATATGCAACATATCCTTAGTGTGGTTAAGAGTAACAAAGTTTTCTGATAGGATGGATGCATGTTGCAAAGCACAGCCACTCATGCATGTTTATAATATTTTTTTATTACTATATTGTGACGATCCTCTCCTGTCCAGTAGTTGTCGCTATATCACTATTTGTTTTTGTTCTTTTCAGGGTAGATGGGCTGTTAATTGAAAGCACCTGATGGCTGATGACACCCAGTCAGTCACTGGCCCTGCTTGATTTGGCCTCCAGAGAAGACTGGAACAGGCAGCACTGATCCACACTTCTCTCTGACTGGCTGAGTAGTTCCCATGACATCATTTGGAGAAAATAAACAATTGTTTACATAAATCCACTCGTCTGTCTGCCATTTTTGTCAGTTCCTATGATTGGGGCGTGACTGGTGAAATGAATTCTCAATGAACCATTTGGGCTAATGGCTTTAACGATCCCCACAGTTCATGAAGCTCCATGTGGACATGTCACCACCTACTGGTGCACTCCACCAGTAGGTGGTGAGCATTAGGAGTTTCATTCAAAAATAATCTAACATATTCATTCTATATATTGATTAATTCAAGAAATTGCAATGTTGACAACTTTTATTCAAACTTGTTAAAGCTGAATATTTTAAAGTCAAATATTCTCAGGAATAATCTCAGAGGTTTATCAGCTTATCAAACAAGAGGCATATTAAATAATTGGTTATACACCAGTAGCCTTTGGGTAAATAGTAGAGAACAAAACCAAAGTGCATCTTCATCTGCAGGGCTGGTTTTGAGGCTGCTGAGATCTGCAGTCTCCTCTTACTTTAACCCAAATATTGTTTCATGTGTTTTTCATTTTTATGAAACTCACACCAGTAGCTATGAAAACATCACAGGTGTAGAATATGTAGCTTTAAGAAGGAAGAAAATCTTGGATGCTTCAAATCAGCCTTTTCAAAAATACACGCACCTTAAAGGAATAGACACGTGTTGGTGATAAATCCTTCCAGATTATCACAGATCTAACCCAAACAAAGAAATAACAAAGATTCCATTTCTAATTCTATAAGTTCCTCTGAGGTTTTATGGCGGTTGGCAAACTTGTGAAATGTGCGCTACCGCCACCAACTGATATGGAGTAAAGCAAGGAAACAGGAAACGATTCACCCAAAAAAAAAAACCTGTGTAACTTAATCCCACATAATACTAAATCACATTTGCCCTTATAATTTAAATTTAACTTTAAGTCATCGTCTCTCTCCCAGTTTCTGATGGTCCCATCGGTCCTCCCATCATGCTTCCAACCTTCTCCCAGTTCAAATCTTTCACGTCCAGATATTTTTCTGCAGCCTTCACTATTATTTTGATTTTTTCGGTTTTTCTTGTCGTCTTGCACTACAATTAATCATTTCCACCATGAATAGAACAAAATTTCTCTTTTTAACAATTAGTGAGTCTTCATCAATTTTTTGACATTTCTCGAGAGGTTTGGAATTTGCCGTGTGTTGAACTGTAGGTTTGGGTTTTCCTGACTGAGATGGGATCCTTTTAGCAGCTTCAGCGTACTTTATTCCAAGCTCAAATTTCATATTTTTTTTTTTTTTCCTCAGACCTTTTGTTTGCTTTACAGCCACGATAAGCAGCAGTATGTTCTCCACCACAGGTACAGCATTGTATTTGAGCTTCTTTTCCACATTTTCCATACTCATACTCTCCTGCACACCTTCCACGCCCAGGGCCGGCGATTGCTATAGGCGAGCTAGGCAATTGCCTAG
>NW_015150572.1:110943-111947 GCF_000732505.1 Cyprinodon variegatus
CCATGGAAATGCTCACTACGTTCACTGTTATGCCCACCAGTTAAACCTAGTGATGCAACAAGCAACATCCCACAGACAAGTCCCTTTTTTTCTGATGTCGGGGGGTTTTCTTCCTTTTTTTCCAAGTCAAGCAAGAGAACCGCAGTGCTTTATGAGGTGGTGGTGCGTTGTCTTCCAAGTGCATGAGCAACACCCTGGAACCTCACAGCGTGTTAACACAGTGTATGACCACAAGGCTGATCTGGTGACGTGTTTCGAGACCATCCGGAACAGAGCTGAATTTCACACCCCTACAAAGAGAGAGGCTTGCGGCTATGTGAGAATGCTGGAAGATGCTTTCTGGTTTTTCCTGGCCCTCTTTCACAAATTAATGCCACATGTGGACATGCTGTTCAACCAGCTGCAAAAAAAACCCCACAGATTCTGTCTACATCTCAGGAATCATCCAGAGATTCACTGACAACATGCAAGCTATCAGGTAAACTAGAGTATGCATCTGATCTGCCTACAGTATTGCACAAATATAAATTTTCTTTGAGTAGACTAGATCAGCTCTTAATGTTTATATCTCATCTTATTTATTGAATTTCCCTTCAGGGATTAAAAAAGTATTTTTCATTTTATTGAAACAATGAAATTATATGTTACATTTAGACAAATTTGAAATGCGATGGCAGATGTATTAAACAGCAGAAGAATAACAGCTTATCACCACACTGGCCATTTGAAATAGTGCTACTGACTGAAATGTACATTGTCATGATATCAATATAAAGTCATCTTGGGTCATTATAACGCTACAGCTGTTCAGGAAAGAACAATTAAAGCCCTCTATTTAAAATAGAATGTCAAAACCTATTTCTTACCTACTTTTAATTCCATCTCATGTCATAGCTCTGTGACATAATTATGTCCCATGCCAAGGAGAGGTTTTCCTTCACCAAACACCTGGTCAGCGCCACTCTGCTGCAAGGAGACTTGTTCCCACAACACAACAAGAAGTT
>NW_015150572.1:114273-116877 GCF_000732505.1 Cyprinodon variegatus
TTTTATGGTCTTGGGGCTCTGATCAGACTGACCCACATTTGCAGATAATCTGCCAGTCATGTACTATTGCTAGGTCAATTTAATAATTTAATGGCCAATCAGAGTCTCAGAATTTTATGGTCTTGGGGCTCTGATCAGACTGACCCACATTTGCAGATAATCTGCCAGTCATGTACTATTGCTAGGTCAATTTAATAATTTAATGGCCAATCAGAGTCTCAGAATTTTATGGTCTTGGGGCTCTGAAAATACTGCCCTTTAACAGGCTTCTGCACACAATGCGCAGGTGCAGACAATTAGAGGGACAATGGCGAATGTAACGAGCGAGATGCAGCTTCCACCAAATTCAGTGAGATCCTTATTTATCTACCCGTTTGCCAGAAGAACAATGGAGGAGAAAATCCTGGTTAAAGATTTGGGACCAGACAAGCCTGACCTTATCATCAACCAGCAGACTAAGGAAAAAAATAAACTGTACAATAGGAGTTTTTCTGCAGGAGTTGGTTCGAGTGTAAGTCGTGGTTGACAGGCTGTGGAATGGCCAATGCACTTTTCTGTTTTCCTTGTATTATTTTTAAAAATGACAAGTGTGATTTAACGTGGACACAGTCAGGACAAGCAGATTTGAAGCACCTCTCCGAACGTATTAAGAAGCATGAACGATCAAGAGTTCATATGGAAAACTGCATCAAGCTAGCTGTACTCGGAAAGATTAGCATAGCAGCGTAGCTGGATGACGGACACCACATTGCGGTAAGAAGGCACAATGAAGAGGTTGATAAGAATCGTCATATTTTATCTAAACTCATTGACTGTATTAAGTTTTGTGGTGCTTTTGAACTGGCATTGCAGGGAAATGATGAACGGGATACTTCTGAAAACCCTGGAATTTTTAGAGGTTTATTTGACTTAATGGCGACTGTTACGTCCACACAAGTCACAACATATTTAAGGACATGAGACAAAAGAAGATGAGGGTTCAATCAGTTTTTATTTTCAACTTCTCCACTTTTCTGATCTTTCCTAAGAGGGAAAAAGAAAAAAGCTGGTCAGTTGGCCCTCAAATCCCGTGTCCCATAAAAAAAAAATCGAAAAAAAAAGAGAAAAGAGAAAAAAAACCTTCCAAAAAGTATTAACAGAAAGATGGACCTGGTGAGCCGGCAAAAAAGAACAGCCGAGGGTCAACCCTATACAGGGCCGTCAAAGCCTCAGCTGAAGCCGGACTAAGCAAAAAAGGAAAAAAGGGAAAAACCTATATTAAAAAAAAGATCGAAAACAGGACCACCGGTCCCACCAGGCCAAAATCGGCAAACCACAAAAATAACAAAAATTACCACATGGCAGCCTCGAGTCTAAGTTTCAGCCCGCTACCACGGGTTGAACTCGGGAGCGAGAAGAAAAGCGGCGTCTCAGCAGGGCGGAGTGGGGCGGCCACCCATATTCTGAACGCCGGCCTATTTATAGGCGGGCCACAATGCCGCAAATTAACATAATTAAATAAACAAAAGAAATAATAATGTGCCCGAAGNAGAAGTTTTTAAGTCTGTAAAAAAAGAAGTTTTTGAGGAAGAAGAAGAAGTAATATTTTCTTTTTCTTTAGACTTTAGAAACTCAGAAGCTGATCAAATATCGGGTTAAATATCGGTGGGGTGGCCGATGTCCGATATTCAGTTTTAAGGCCGAAAGCGATAGGGGGCTGATTATATCGTGCATCCCTAATTTCCATGATGGACGGCTTGATCCAATTACGCATCAATTTGTCACATCAGACTCATCTCATCAGTCTTTGGAGTGAAATAAAGTTTTTAAACTCCAGTAGTTTCACCGTTTTCCTTTACAGCTTGAACAATATTGTCACGTACCAGTTTGATGGACACGTCAATCATTCATCCAAGTCTGACGCATCAAGTCGCTTGATTTAATCAAAGATGATCCAAAACCTTTTATTTGATGGGAATCCTTGAGATCAATAAATCCAGCATGTTAATTGATGAGGTATTCCTTTTAGTCCATGGGCTGGTTCCTTACTTGTTCCACAGGGTTTTTTTTTTTACTTGATCCACAGGTGGGTTTTTACGAACCTGACTCCAACAGATGGATTTGCTCCGCATATCCATCTGGAAACCTTACGTTGAAGTAATTTTGGGAAGGGTGATAGACGGGCCAAATAAACCAATCAGATCAACGAAGCATATGACGTACTAACAGCCAGCCTACAATTATATAATGTTTCCATTTTACAAGTGTGTTTTTAATATTAAAGGATTAAATGTAACACAGCTTTTTATCATCATCCTATATTACGTACTGTCTGAATGTTTAAATAGCTCCTTATGTCTATTTTCTTTTTAGTGGCATCATCTACAAACACAACACTAAGAATGAGTCTAACAATTATAAAATACAATATAACACTATCTTATCTGTAATGTAATAGTATCCAAAATAAACAGCCAGATTCAAACATTATTTATCTGACATTAATTTACTTATGGACCGTGTGGAAAAATAGAAAAATAGAATCAGCGTAAATAGAGTTCCTCTGTTTGTCTTTATCCTATTTCTAGAAGAAGAATTAATTAAATAGTGTTGGGATCTGGAGAA
>NW_015150572.1:118320-119317 GCF_000732505.1 Cyprinodon variegatus
TAATCATGTTTTGGGTGTACTATTCCTTTAATGTCATGGTTAACTTGCAATTAATCGCACATTTTTATCTATTCTAAATGTCCCTTGATTTCTTTGTCACATTATTTTTTCTCATTTTAATGCTCTTATGAATACGGAAAAGTAGATTGGGTTGCTTTATGCAAATGTTTTTTATTGAAAACAACATTGTCATACTGTAGTGTTCAATTTTCACTTGGAGCAGTAATTTCCCCTTACAATGTAATACACTTTCCGTTAGTAAAAGGGTGAAAAAAATAGAAACAGAAACAGCCCCTTCAACGGCCCTTTTTAAGGGATCAAAATTAAATTACAAAGTAGTAATTTTAGTTCCAGTCGTTGGCTGCGATCCGAATAATTTTCGCGAGACCCTCGTCCTCCACAACCGTAAACAGGCCTACATGCAGCAGCCACCCATTTAGCTATGGCTGCAGTAAGTTTATTCTTAGTTAAAGTATCCATGCGCTTCTGCCTGAAACCATCAATTGTTACCTAGCTTTGACGAGGGGGCGGAGAATTCGAATCAGCTGAATGCTTGGCCATCAAGTGGTATTTCAGACTAGTCGTGCTGCGATGATAGCTCAGTTCACAACGACAAAACACACTTTGGTCTTGTCAATGGAACCATTTGGCAACTTTTTAAAAGAAAACTTTCCATTCAGAATACAATCGCCATCCGTTTCGGCGTCTCACGCTAGCTTACGCTAGCCGTCCACTCAAAATGTAACGTCAACTCTTTTAATGGGCCAAGTGTGGTTGCAGCGTGCCTGATGTTTTGTTTCCGGTCTAACTAGATCCGGAGTGGTGTTGTAGTTTTTCTAACGTTACTAGTTGTTGCAACAGCATGTGAAAAAACTACAAAGTGTGCTAGGCCAAAAAGAACGTTAATCACATGATACAAAAATTGACACCGTTAAAATGGGTTTACGTTAACGCCGTTAATAACGCGTTTAACTCATAGCACTAATATATATATATA
>NW_015150572.1:120556-122494 GCF_000732505.1 Cyprinodon variegatus
GCTACATGAGGTTTAAAATATCGGCATATCGGATATCGGCCAAAATCCCAATATCGTGCATCCCTATAAAAAATGTATTTTGTACCTTAAGTTTAATTTGTGTTCCTTTGTTCCAAATTGAGAAAAATAAAACCATTTCATTATTTGCCTTTTACCCTGATTAAAAAAAGTATCAATAAGGGTATAAATTAAATACCAGATTGATCTAGAGAAACATTAAAAGTAATAGAATGGATAAATCCTAATCTATCAGTATAAAATGGGTAATGAAGCATATCTTTAACTTTGCGACTCCAGTCAAAGAATAATACTTAAAGTGCTTAGAGATTCTCTTTCTCAGCTATTTAATTCAACGAGAATAAGTCAGAGAGACTGAGCAAAAAATGGCCTCCAGGTGGGAGCTCCAAGACCACTGCTGACCAAAAAGACCATAAACGTCTGTCCCACGTTCGCTGAAAACATCTTGATGATCCCCTGGGATTTTGGAAACTGACGAGAACTTTCTTACATGCATGCGCCATGATGCTTCTGGTAAAACTAACAGAGCAGAACAAAAAAACCTTAATAGAGATGGTGAAACACGGCGGTGGCGGTGTGAAGGTCTGGGTGAGGACCTAGACAACTTTCTTTGGTGGAAAAAAAATATTCTGCTCCCTTTTGTTAAAATTAATGTGAGATGAAGGTCAGTTTTCTAAGCTTTATTGCTTTATAATGTGAAACAAACCAGAAGTGAAGGTTTTGGAGAAGCTGAGTCAAAATCTGGACTTAAATCTGTTTGGGATTTAGTGGCAGGATAACCAAAAGACCTTTTTAATAAAAAAACAAAACAAGATCTGGCCAGATGATTCAGCCAGAGTATTGTACAGGAAATGAAGATGAAGCTTCAACTGAAAACAAACACTTGTTTAAATGAAAATGTTTAAATGTTTAAAGTAATACCCTGAAATTTCTTACTAACTTGTAAAAGTATGTGGACTGTTCCTGCAGACCTAATTTTTTTGCGTACAGAAAGGCTTTTCAAGGTATAATAATAGACAATCGGGAACCCATTTAGTAGATGTATAGATTTATAATTAAAAACAAACATGATTTTGCGTTATTAACGACTTTGATCATTGACAGACCTCTACCTCTGCAGCACAATGCTGCCATTTTCTCTCTGGTTTGTTACTTCAGTGAAGGAGCAGCCTGGTTGTAATTAGCATAGCTAATGGCCACTAACTAATGCTGAAAAAATGTATCATTTTGTAAAAAAAACAAAGATACATATTATTATTGTATGATTTGTGGTATAGACAAAAGCATTGCTGGTGTTTTGATATTGATATTTATCAACCAAACCTGATTTTTTGATGAATGGCTATTTGTTCTCTAATCAGGTTAACATCAAAGGTTTCCAATGAAAGCATTTTTCACTTCCTTTCTACAGTTTCCTCAGAGACAGTATAACAGCTTCATTTCAGTTTCTTAAAAGGTTTCCTTTATTAAAAGTCTGCTGACCTGTATTGGTGTGAAACATGAGGTGCTCGTTAAAGATCTAATTACTTGATCTAATTCCATGCCGACTGAAGGATTGCTGCAGGTTTTGTGCATTGCCTCCTCTGCTGCTGGTGTTGTTGTGGGGATCTATGGTTGGCAGGCAAATGCTTCAACTTTTTGCTAGGGAGAAAATGTCTAATCACACCAAGATCCACCATCATATCAGCCAAAATGATAACTTGTTTCTGCCCAGATTGAGTTTGCACGTCAGAAAAGCAGGGCTGAGATTATTAGTTTCTCCTTATTAAAGGTATACTATGCAACCAGTGTTGATTTTCCAGCGAGGCTCCCCCCAGAGGGCGAAAGTAAAAGTGCACTGTCGTAAATATGCTCAGCTGTTCTCCTGGTTTCTCCGTCAAGCCACACTGCAAAAAATCTAAATCTAGATAAGTCAACTTT
>NW_015150572.1:122544-125394 GCF_000732505.1 Cyprinodon variegatus
ATGGTTTATGCCGTTCAGTGTAGTGAAGAGTGCACAGACCTGTACATTGGAGAGACCAAGCAACACAGACTCACGGCTCAACACAGGAGGGTCAACTCCTCAGGACAGGACTCAGCTAATCACCTAAACCTGAAGGCTAAAGGACACTCGTTGGAGGACAACAACGTCCATGTTCTGGCTAAGGAAGACCGATGGTTTTCACAAGGGGTGTTTTTCCCTCATGTTTCTTTGTTAGACCTACAGTATATTAATCTCAGTTCCCCCCTCCGCTAGTTAGAACTGAAAAAGCCTTTTTGATGACAGGAGAAACGTCTTCTATAAAAATCCATGTCCCGTTGCCTAAACTGAATTTTTTCAAGCTTAACTATGATCTAGAACAGGGGTCTTTAACAGGGGGTCCGCGACCCCTAGGGGGTCCTCGGAGGTACTGCTTGGTGGTCAAGAAAGTTTTGCTTGATTAGACATTTATATATATATATATTCCCCCGTGCAATATTTTCCACTAATTGAAATGTCTTTAGATACACATTAACATGAATTCAACTCACTGTAGTAAACAGATAAATAGAGGCAGAAGATGTCTTTCATCAATTCACTCATTCAGCAACACACAGGAGCTCTTTCAATCTGGGTACCGTTTCATTCAAAACACCTGTCCCACCAACCAGGAATCAGAATCAGAAATACTTTAATAATCCCAGGGTGAAATTTCTTTCGTTGCATTACTTTATCTGTAATAGAGTGACTGTAGGACCATTTTGATATAACACAATTTCATTGATATATGTAAAATTATGGGGTCACCGTTCCATCTCACCATCAGTTTGGGGGTCCTTGGCCTGGAAAACGTTGAAGACCCCTGATCTAGAAGACTGAGAATCTTGACAGATATGTTACTACACACTTTGGGATGGACTCCCCCTATCTGGTGTAGGATTATGAGAGATTTTCCAGGAAACTTGCAAAACAAAATCATCGCCAAGAGTTTACACTTGTGCTCTATAGTGAAAGGTCACAGAGCTTGAAAGATCCTCCTGAAAGCACAGCACCAGCTGCTGAACAAACTAATCAGACAGATACATTTCACCATCAACGTGCTGAAAGTGAAACTTGATCACACAGGCGAGCGACTGTTCACAGCACATCCCAAGCAGATCATGGATGAGTTCACCAAGTTTGCAGAGAAGCCCAAATGTCCTACCCATTTGAAAAAGCTTTCTGGATGGGAAGATAAACGTCTTTAAACATGGAAATTAAGTCCAATGAATTTTTTCTTACTTTTTTTAATTTCTATGACCTGGATGTCTGAGAATCTTCTTCAGCACCATAACAAAGGCAGGGAATGTCAAAAACATAACCAGTCCAGACAGACCGCCTCAGGGGAACTCACATCCACTAGCAGGAACTCCAACCCAACTCAGCAAGACTTCACAGATTAGAGGGTGAAGATTTTTTCTGACAGGACCCTCACCCAGCCTGAAAAGGAGGTCTTAGCCATAGGCCTGAAATTTGCAGTTTTCCCTGAACATATCCCAACAGTGGACCTCATCACAGCCATGGAGACAGCCATCAGAAACCTCAAACTGACCTCCACAGCAGCTGAACAACATAGGCTGAAGGTCACTGCAGCTCTCTCCAGTGCAAAGGCTCCCCCTTCAAACCAGGCCATTCTGGAAAGCTCTGAAGCCCTCCAAAAAGACAAGGACGCCATCATACTACCAGCTGACAAAGTGAAGATGCACAATTGTACTTAAGACAGCCGACTACCACACCAAAGTTAAAGCTCACCTCAGTGACACAGCAACCTATAAATCACTGAAGAAAGACCCCATCAAGGGCTAGAAGATGATAGTCATCAACTACCTTCAGCAGTTAGAAAAGGACAAAGCCATCGACAGGTGACAACACTACCTGCTGTACCCAGCAGAAGCTCTTCCCCGGAACAACATTCTCCTAAACATAGACAAGGAAGGAGCTCCTCTCAGGTCCATCATCAGTAGCTTTAACTCTGGCACAACACTGCCAAACATCTTGCTTCCATCCTTGCTCCTTTGGTTGGCAACACACCAAATCTTTATCTACAGGATAAAGAACCTGAGGCTGGACTCGGACAAGACCATGGTCTCCTATGATGTCACATCTCTTTTTACTTGCATCCGTACCAAAGAAGCCGTCTCCACAGTAAGGATATGTTTACTTCAAGACCACACTCTGCCAGATAGGACCATTCTAACCACGGATCACATCTGTTCTCTTGGACTTGTGCCTAACCACAACATACCTCTAACCTCTAATTCAACCAAGAATTCTACCAGCAGAAGCATGGACGTGCGATGTGATCTCCTGTGTCTCCCATAGTGGTGAACCTATACATGGAAAAAGTGGAAAGCAGAGCTCTACATGGGAAAAAAACCAGGCAGTGGTTCAGATACATGGATGACACATGGGTCAAAATAAGGACCAAGGATATTAACACGTTCACAGACCACATCAACAGGAATAAGACTGACAACATTGTTTATGCCACTCTGTGTAATGAAGAGTGCACAGACCTTTACACTGGAGAGACCAAACAACTGCTACACAGGCGTATGGCTCAACACAGGAGGGCCAACTCCTCAGGACAGGACTCAGCTGTTCGCCTACACCTGAAGGCTAAAGGACACTTGTTTGAGGACAACAATGTCCATATTCTAGCCAAGGAAGACAGATGGTTTCATGAGGGGTTAAGGAAGCCATTTTTGTTAGCCTGGAAAAAAACACCTCTCAACAGAGGATCTAACCTCCTTGGCCAATCTAGTGGGAGGGATCAAAGCCACCTTTTGTCCCCGTATTTCTTTGTTAGACCTC
>NW_015150572.1:126075-127302 GCF_000732505.1 Cyprinodon variegatus
CAGTGGAAAGGCTCAGCAATATAGACTTTATAAAATTTCCTATTCTGTATCTGTCTTCATTAGATGGAGATAAATAATTTCCCATGAGGAAAACTCTCTGAGATCCTGACAATGTTGATAATAATCTTCTTCTTTAACTATTGCATTCATCATCCAGTGGGAAGAGGAAGATCACGATCAAAGGATTCAACTTAGATCACGTGGAACAAGTACAAGTTGAATATTATTATGATCATAGAGACATTACACCTCCTTGGTTCCCCCTATTCTTTCCACCTCCTTGGGACATCGAGAACAGAGCCTTAGTACCTCCTAAGCACATCAGCTCAACGGTTGGTATATAGACACACATACAATCCCTCAGACTTTTTTTCACATTATATACAGTTCCCTAAGGAAGCATTTATGCTTTATAATTAACATTTTAGTTCCTCACACACACCAACCAAAAATTGTGTTTTTAGGTAGAAGCTAAGCTAAAGACTGTTAGATTCGGCTGAGGGGTTTCTGGTTGGTAAGCAGTGAAACTGCAGCTTTAGAGTTGAATCTTCAACCATCCTTAAAGTAGATTACCAACAAAAAAACAAACATCTAACAAGAAAAGCCTTCAGAGAGCATCAGGGCCAAAGTGAGATTAATTTTCAGCCATGGAGTTTCCAGCCTCAGACCGGCCCACTAAAGTCAATGACCTTTTATCATTAAAAAAACGTAATCTTAAACTTAGAGTTAAAGTTTACTACATCACATTGTTCTGTAAAGGTTTATAATTCACAGTATTTCTCTAAAATAGTTCTAATACAGTACAAGTTAGGATTCCTTCACAATGCAGATTTATTCAAACAGACAAACGAAGAGAGATGAAAATAAAACCTTGTTGGCAGAGGTGATAAGATTATATAAAGTAAAGATTATAATAGCATAGTAGAACTGTGTAAGGTTTTCTACCTTATAACTTCAACTGCTGCTTTTAGATTATTTAATAACTGAATAAAAAAAATAGAGAAATTTTGCTCCAACCTCATTATGATATTTCTTTATGCTCTGTCCACAACGAGCTCCTAGACTTCCTGTTTTTAACGATGATTTGGGAAGTTGATGTAAAAAGGCTGATTACAGACAGGAGCAGATGCTGAAAGTGGTTTTATAAAATCAGCAGGTAGTTTGAATGAGAGAAATGTGTTTCTGATTTGACCAAATAGGTGACCTGAGCTCCGTGTGCTGAGGTTC
>NW_015150572.1:128898-135902 GCF_000732505.1 Cyprinodon variegatus
ATGATGTGAATTGGAGCTATAGAAATAAACTTTATAGAATTGAATTATTGGCCTTAAATATTGTTAATTAATCATCCTGATTTTAAAAACCTTTGTTTTGATTTCATCAATAGAAAATCCTCCTAGATGTCTGATTACATCCTCATAGACATTCAGAACTAGACTGACACGTTTCAATAACACAGTAATTTATTCATTTCTAGCATTGCAATAATTAATGCTTTAGTGTTTTATTGGATTATGTTCAGATCGATTCACTTCAAGTTGTATTATAGCCGGTTACTCTAATCTTAAAAACTTTATGTGGGCATAATTATATTTTAATTTGAATTTTCTTCAATCCTTTACAGATTCTCACCTTTGAAACGCCTGCTGTGGAAAACAACAGGATGAGGGCCTTAATTTCTTTAATAGTAGCAAATGAATCAGTGGATTGCTCCAAAGGAGGTGGATATCAATATGACTATTTGTATAGTTACTCTTCTGACCTATTATACCAACCGGATCCCAAGTTTCCCACTTTTGTAGCGAACAAGACAGAAAACAAAATCCGAATCATGATTCAGGTTTTTATTCTTTTTTTCTACTAATCTTCACATAAGAGGAAATCTTCTGTTCTAATTTGTCTTTATTTTCTTTCAGTGTTTAGACGGGCAGCTGAACCTGAAAACAGAAGAGTTGACAGTGTCGGGTGTTAAAGATGGGAAGCAATATCCCTGCATCATCAAGGGCAAAGAAATAACAGATACTGAGGCTAAATATTTCATCTGTGAAATTCAAAACACAACTAATGTCCATTTTAATCAGCTGACGGTAATATTGTTAAACTGCAGTAAATATAATTATAAACATTATTATACTGATGATTAAAACCAAATTCGTGTAAAATAGTGCAGCTTGGGTCAAAATGTAGCTGAAAAATAGTCCATGTATTTGTTAGAAAATATTTAATCTTCATGCAGCTCCAGTTAAACTGATTCTTAGCTCTAAAAAAGCTGCAAAACCTGAAATAATAACAGACATATTGAATCATTCATTAATTTATATCCATTTATCCAACCAAACACAGAATCCCTAATCGAAGCACGATGAATGAAAGAAGAACAAACTTATTCTATCTGCCTCTTCATTTGTTTCATATAAACTCTCTATAAGTTCTGTTAAAGTGTTTACATCCATCTTTTCTCAGTTATCCACATTAAATGTGATTACATTTGATAATATTTAAGGTATTTTGTGCAGTATTGAATATTTAAAATGAATTTTAACCTTTATACATCCCCAATATAATTATATGTTGATTTAATGTCATCATTCTTCACTCTTTAATTCCTTGAATAAGTTCAATCTGCAAATTAGTACCTTTTATGGTGATATTTTACTCTATTTTAAAACCTGTTTTTATTTTATTTTCTGTTATCTGTTCCCTTAGAGGCGTCGAGTAATCATCTCCAAATACTTGGAGTTATTTCCTTGCTGAAGTAGAAATGTTTTCTATCTATACTTTACTGGAGGAATTCATTTTTAGACAACTTTTTCCTTCTACTCCTAACGATTTAGAAATATTCTCGTTAGTTTTCTTTCATTTAAGCTCATTTTCATTACGGCCTGTTGGTATAAAAAACAACAAAACAAAAAATCAAAATAATTAGTTGCTTCCAGACAATTAATATCTTTGTGGTTGGACTCGGTGCTGCCCCAACTTGTTGCTCACCACAAACCAAAAAAAATAGTTTTTCAAGATGATGCAAAGTTAAATGTGACTCTGTTACCATTAGTTATAAAACAAAGAAAATGAAATCTAAGGAAGTCAGAATTGTAAAAAAAAAAAAAAAAAAATGTTCCTTTAATAGGGTAGAGCGTTAAAGCTTCTGGCATTAACAGTTTTTCGTGCATTACTTTGACTTTTATACTTTAAGTAGTTTTAAAAATAGTACTTTTAAACTTTTACTGGAGTAAAAAGTTGAATTTGATCCTCTAACTTCTATTAAAGTGTTTTTAAACAGTAGGATTTATTTCTACTGGAGTAATAATCATTAATACTTCTAACTGGTTCCTGTTTTAGGGACTTGCTTTATTTTTCATTGGTAACATTTTCTTATTTGCTTTTTATAAAACCTGCAGGATTTTATAATCTACTAATTCAAGAAATGTTAATAACTTACACGTCATTAGAAGGATTCCTGTGTCTTTTTTGATTGTATTATCATATTTTCAGCGTCTAATTAATTAATTGACAGTGACTGACATTAACACTGATATTTCTTCAAACAGGTTAAATATGGAGGAATCACAGTGCAGGTGTGGAATCCACCTCTTTGTGAGCAATTCCTCCTGATCCTGCGCCTCCTGCTGGTTCCCTCTCTCACTGTTGGTAAATCTGCAAATATTGACTGTAAAACATTTTATGTTATTATTATTATTATGCATAAAGGTCAGTTCATCCAGTTTGTAACTGTTTCTCTTTCAGTGTTGGTGATTCTGCTTCACTGCTCCTTTATGAAGAACGAACCCTGATTATTGACGGCAGTTTTTCCAGCTGAGAGTCACTGTGACATCATGACTAGTTGAATCCTCCGTTCATCCATAAGAAATATTATACAGCTGCTTGCAAAAATTTAACGCATTGCTTCATTTTTTGAATTTGTAATTGTTTTCAACTGTTTTCTTTTTACTTTTCTGTGTTTTCATTTGTTCATATTTTCCATTTTGGGGATAAAAAGCTTCCAGCTTCTAGATTTGCCCATTAAGATAAAATAATCTAATTAATAATAGAGTTTAGTTGATGAATCAAGCTAAACAATCTGCCAGAATAAAACATTTATTCCTCTAGACGCTCCTGAGTTTAAGTTTAAGGCAAAGAATAAAGAGGCGATCATCCTGCTTCGTTTTCTTCAACAAAAATAATTATAAATCATAACAAATGTTAATACTGGCCATAAACAAATAATTATACAGTATTTAATTCCTGCTCACTCTAATATAAAAGCTGAACCTAATTATTTTAAGTTGACTGACAAATATTGCATTACTTTAAAAAGTTCTCAAGTTAAAGATAAATTAGTTATTGTAACAATTAGTGTTTTTAGATGGTGTTAAACAAAACCTCCCAGTGGTGACTTATTTTTTATTTTCCTAAACTAATTAAACTGAAACAAATGGCTAAAATAGTCAAACATTTTGGATATTCTTTTTTTCATTTAATAATGTAAATATTTTGAAGGTTGGGGCTTTTAGCTAAAATGATGGCGTTCCTTAAGGGCTGTAAATCCAAGCAAATATCTCAAACCTGTGCACTGCAAAAATTGAAATCTAAATCAATTTTTCTTTAAATAATTTTATTTTGTTTTGATTTGAGCAGATAATTGTCCAACGGAATAGAAATCTTTCACATTTAAAATAGGAAAAATAAATAAATTCAAGTGTTTAATTTCTAATTACCTCATTTTAAGGTTAAAAACATTATACATATTCCAATAATCTGCTTATATTAAAGAAAAATAGACTTATTTTAAGAAATCTTTACTTATTTTCAATGAAGAGAAACGAAAGCAGATGATTTAACAGGCAAAGAAAAACATCAAAAACAGTTTTGATTTTAGAGAAGTTAGCGGTTTTACTCAATAAGTTTTATTTTTTCCTTAAATGTGTTTTTTTTTTTTTTTGTTTAAGCTGATGCAGCATGGCAATGAAATAAAAGGCATTTATTGAAAAGAAAAATTGCTGGTCAGTCATTTAAAAGACGAAATATCTTCAGTAGTAGACGGTATGCTAAAAAAATACTTTGCTATAATTCAGCTCAGAAAAATTTCGGCATATCAAAATCTACAATGACGCAGCTACCAAATACTGACAGGAGGTGGCGCTGTTACCATTGATACAAACACCTTTATTTCCTGATGCAACAGAAAGATGTATGATAAAAATAGTTTTCATATATGCCATTTATTTAGATGGTTAAATAACAAAACCTCACAGATTTTCACACTTGTGGACCAAAACATTACAGCTTGAGAAAGTGAAAACAGGAATAAATTAATTACAAATGCAACATATCAAAGGTTGCTCGTGTTTTCCGAATCATATGTGTTGGCCTATATTTTATCATTTTGGTAGAAAAATCACACTAAAACTTCAAAGGTTCCCTTTAAAGAAAAATGATTACAATAATGTGATGATGGGGCTAATATGTGAGGGAAAAACGAACAAAGCTGAGCGCTTCATCTTGACTTGATTTTTTTAACAGCTTTTTTTTTTATAAGAAGCTCCGTCTGTTATAAGATCTGATTTAATTCAAATACTACATTTGCCTTTGGTCAGTAGTTTTTTCAGGCCCTACACACTGAAATTCTCAAACCACTATTGAAAAGGATCAACTTGGACCAGTGTAGAACTACAGACCTAGATCCACAACCAAACACACAGAAGCAGCTTTTAGATATCTTTTTAAAAAAGTTGCCAAACTCACCCAGAGCCATAGCTCTGTTGAACCTTCCATTCCACCTGCCCTCAGCAGGAATGATTTTAGGAGGTTATTTATAAATAAGATTGATTCTATGAAAAATATAATTATTGGCACCTGTCTTATAATGATTGGTTCGTCTCTGGAAGGTCAAGCAGCATCTGTGGTAACTACTGAGCCTGAGCCAGATTTAGATTGCTTTGATCAATTAAACTTTCAGAGTGTGGATGGAAAAAAATGTATATTTCTCTTATTTCATATAATGATTTATGCTATTTACTCACTGGAAAATGTGTCACTCAGTCTGTTTCATCTGCATTCCACACAATTCTCCTGCTTGAGGGTGTTTGTAAACCTGACATAGCTTCTTCCCATAACAAACCAGATTCTTTCTCAGGTTTATTCATAACATTTTACTGTTTAACCAAAGTGTTTGTAATTTGTTTTGACTCTGACTACTTTCTATTATTGTGAGTAAGGAGGAACGAATGCTGCACAGATCAGAACAGGGCTGATTACCGTACAATAAGGGCCGAATGATGAACTTTTCTCTACATGCAAAGATAAAAATAAAGTCCCAAATGAGTGAAATCCATCGATTTGCATTTGTTTAACTGGAGCAAATTGTTAAATACTTTTTTCCTACTATAATTTGGCATCACGAAAACAGGATCTCCTTGACTGATTTTTCTGGGAGCAGTTATGACAGAAGTGCCTGATCAACCTGGGATCAATTCCTATCCTCGACCCAAATATATTGAGGATGGAGGACTTCTGACTTAAATTTTTCCAGGGGTCTGCAGGAGATGACAAATTTATGTTTTTGAGTGGGTGAGAAATCTTCCGTCGGCATGGCTCAAATAGTTTTAGATTTAAAATTAATATAGAGGTAACAGTTTCTAATGGGGACAAAAGGTAGATTTTTTTTTTTTCCACTTGAGAACCAAAAGACCTTCCCAAGGGAATTTGTGGAGGACTCTTTCTAAGCACTGAGAGGAAGGTTGTAGGTATTACAAGAAGATACTACATTTTGCTTATTTGTATTTGTTTGAGAGCTGGCTAACGTGTTGGACCGAGGTGGGGGAGCTCCAGGACTGAAACCACCTGGAGGCAGCAGTCAGTAATGGGTAAAGTGATCGACTATATATTTTATTATATTTTACCTTTTATTCCCCCTTTTCCATAGAATTCCAACTATGCAAAGAAAAGCTTAATAGCTCTATCATTTAGATTCATTTCTGCATCTTGCAATGAAGAAAATGCTTGCTGACAGACTGATTTTCTTGACACGACTTTTATCTGTGGGGAAATGTCTAAAGAGGGTGATAACGTACGGCCTGGTTGGCTTTCACTAAAAGATTATTGTTTTAGAGTCAGTATAATCATTTCTGATCAAATTAGAACCAACCGAAAATTATCTTTCTTAAAAACTCAGCAGCAATTATCTCTTCCTATGTCGGCTTCAGGACTGGAAAAACAAAACGTTTATTATCAGACCTGTACATTGTGTTACAACAGGACAGGTCTTTCCTGCTGTCACCATGTTCCATAATGGTATGGAAGGAACTGGAAATGAAACCTTAAGCAAATCCACGGACAGAAAAGGGTCCAAACATGATCTGACACAGCAGTAATAAATGCGCAAAGGTTATACTTACAAACCAAATTCTCTATTTCCACAACAGCCAGTCGGAGAGATTAGCTTAATCTCTGCATGGTTTTGTGGTATGTTGATTTGTCCCTGTGCTATGAATGTCTGAAGTTCTGACTAAGACAGAGAAAAGGTGATGGCTGCTCTGACTTATGAAAATGTAAACAAAATGGCACCTAATAGAGGGAACAAGAATGAAAAATATAATCCAATAGAATAAAATCTTAAGTTACAGTATGTGTCATTTTGATCTGAATTCGATTTTTCTAAATACAAATATTAATACACATGTATATCATTTAAAACTTATGAACGATGAAATCAGTGATTTTCATCTTTTAAGGTTTTACAAAATAAATGTTACACTATACATTACAAAATAATAGGATGTAGTCTGGAAAATGCAACTACAAAACATAAAAGCTATGAGTTTATTAACAAAAATGGTAGTTTTTCAAAAAATAAATAATTCCTGAGGATTTGACTCAAAGCAGCATATTTTCATGAGAGATTGAAATAATAATAATCCTTTTTGGCGCATTTAAAATATTTAAGACCTGCAGATTAATAGACTAAGAAGTGGTAATTTTACCGTTGACCCAGTTACAGAGGGTTCGGTAAAGTTGGGCAGGCTAAGGGTTCCAGGAATCTGTCTAACCCCCCACCCCCAACCCCTCCACCCCCGAAGGGTTTGCATGCAATAATTTGATCATTTATATTATGGCCATCACTGCATGAAAAGTGAGATTTTCGTCCCCATAAACTCCCGCAGATCTCCCTGATTTTCGTCAGTTTCCGACAATTTGCAACCCGCGCTTGTCCGCGTTTGTCGTGCCACAAATTGTCGGAGCGCACTTATGTGTGACGTATGTGGAGAGCGATCAGCTGTAC
>NW_015150572.1:139008-141063 GCF_000732505.1 Cyprinodon variegatus
TCGCAAGAATATTTGACAAACAGGGTTTTGTTGTGATAGATCTGGAATTGGTATTCTGTGCGTTTGGGTCTGGGAACCTCTGTGTTCTTTTAAGATAAGAACACAGCTAAGTAAGGTTTGCAGCTGCCGCAGCGGGGATATTTCACAGATACAGCATCTGGGTATCCGGTGCGTGCGAGGGCCTGGAGTTGGAGACTCCAAAGTGTACACGTAACGATAGGTGTTTTTTTGTCTATGATTGGTTAAAATAAAAAATATATTAGGCCTTAGAATAGGTGTGTGTGATTGTGTGAAAGTGTGTGAGGAAACAATCAAACCTTTCAGGTTCTGTTGTTTCATACTAAAACAGCAGGAATAATACAGTATAACTTGTGGATGCAGAGGCAAGAATTTCTCACCTAAAAAGGTAGAAGCAGAAATTACCACAACAGTGTTTGGGTGCTGTCCTGCTGAATAAACATCCAGTGCTTAGAATACCCTAGGTGTTTGTACTGGACTAAATTCTTTAAAATGGGAAAAGGTCAAAATAAATTAGAGATAATTTAGAATCTACGATTAGAAGTTGTAGAAGTGCAGGATCCAACAAAAAAAATAATCACTTGAATTTATAGTTTGGAAAAATATGGGTTTGAGGGACGCCTCTATTCCAAGATAAAATAATGAGAACTAAAGGATAAAATAATAGAACTAAAGTGAGTCAGGGAGGTAAAATAATTAAAAAGGATGGGTTCAGGGAAGAGTATAGAGAAGATCATATAAGGGGATGTAAAGTTTGTGTCAGATTGATCCAAGTAATTTAAAATACTTGTAGGAGTGGAAGTAGATCAATGGAGAAATGTTATGTGCCGGCTAAAAACAAGCACTAGTGAAAAAATAGATAAATAAATAAATAAATAGATAGATAAATAAATAGATAAGCTCCAAATGGCGAGGTGTAGGTATAATACATGCCCAAAGTAGATACAATGAAAACCGAAATAAATAAATCTAATGTTGTGTTTGTCCGGTTTTAATATTATGTGTTTCTGTCTTTAAAGTTATGTTTGTTGGTCTTTTAAGTTGTTTGTATGTGCAAAAAATAATGAAACACAGTTTAGAGGGAGACAGCTTGAATTTGCAGTGGTGGGAGAGTATGTTTTCGGGTTCGGTGGCTGCAGCACTGATCCGGTTGGCACCTTCCTAATTACTGCAGGGTCTCCATAAATTATTAATTTACAAATTAATAACCCACAAGAAAATTATTTAGTCATGCAAGCTACATACAGTGAATAAAAAAAATTAGAGGGATTAAATAGGTGGATTGTGCAAGCTAAAACATAGAAACAGCTATGAAGCATAGTTTGGACCATATGGGCTCAAGGGAGGGGCCGGTGGTCACAGGGGAAAAACAAGGGGTCACGTAGAAAGCACAATAGGTGCTACAACTGTGATAAGGAGGGCCACTTTGCTCGAGAATGTCCAGACCCCCACAGAGTGGCCCTCCCTGTCACCAATGTTATGACCAGCACTGACGCCAGGAGTCATGTGCACCAGTAAAAATTGCAGTTAATTGTAGACCCAGTGAATTTCTTTTCTTTTTTAAACACATCAGAAAAAACATACTGGAATTTTGATTGAAGATCCAACTTGTGAATGTAATACACCCATATTCGCTGTTAAAAAAACCTGGTACGGACAACTGGAGGCTGGTCCATGATTTAAGAGAAGTGAACAAAGCAGTTAAAACTAGAGCTCCCTGTGTACCAGATCCACATAATCTTTTAAACTCACTGAACCCAAAACAATGTTATTTTTCTGTAGTGGATCTTAGTAATGCCTTTTTCTCAATACCTGTCGATTCAGATTCAAGGCATTGGTTTGGTTTCACTTTTAAGAATAAAAAATATACATATAATAGATTGCCTCAAGGGTTTGCAGATAGTCCCACTATTTTCTCGCAGGAGATAAGTGCATGTTTAGCAAAACATCAGCACCCAGAAACCACTCAGGGAAACCATTAACAGCAGACAGGAAAAAGGGGGTGTTGAACGCTCCACAGCCTAAAACTAAAAAGCA
>NW_015150572.1:141819-153144 GCF_000732505.1 Cyprinodon variegatus
GATGTCAAAGGATTAGGAAAAAGATTGCAAGGTTGCATGTTTTTGTAGTAATATCACCAACTCACCACATTAATTTGTTAGGATGGGAATTGGGAAAATTAAGCAATTTTTCCCAAACAGGGGGGCATGAAGGCTGAATGTGTGGAACATATAAATAGCTTTTCAACTAAATCTACTTGTGTCTATATGCAAGAAGCACATTGTCAGATCCACAGGATGAAACTCTGTTAGTTGAACAGTAGAACACTTTGAATTTGTGCAAAACAGTTTCTGAATCAAGATAATGGCTACACAAATTATGTACATAGATGGGGGTTCTTAGCAGCAGTTACTGTTATCCTTTCTACACAGATGTAAGGAATGTACCGCTTATCATGGGTAAATCATTTGTCATTGGTCAAGACTAGTGAAGCACAGTGGAGAGACACAGGCCTGCATTTAGAAGCTGCAGAAGGCGCATCTGATTTCTATCTATGTCCGCACCACACAAACCAGGCTGGTTTTATAGCCCTAACAGAACTATGGAAACAGCCTTATAAAATTCTGTTCAATGTAAAACCCCAGGTTCAAGATTTAGCATGTGTTATAATAACTCAGCATTCTTTGCTATCACAATTTGATGAAAATGATTTCAAAGATCTTCCAAATGCATTGTGGTATACAAGAAGAATTAATGCAAGACTGTTGACAACTATAGATTTACGTGAAATAGTTCCAAATACAGGCCAAGGATAAAACAATATCTGCTAGAATGTGAAGCAAAGGAAAGTATAAACTAGTTATACAATTTTAGCGTGTGCAGAAATAAGTTTGTTGTTTGGGCCATGTTATTTCGGAGGAGGGTGAAAAGCTACAAGGGTGTCTTTTTGGAGTTGTGCAATGACTGCAGGGCTTAGATTCCACATTATGAAAAAAAAGGAAACTCAGCTTTTCTTAAGTTTTTTTTTATGACACACTAATAGCTATGTCAGAGAAGCAGACAGCAATTCGCAGAGCTGAATGTAGAACTTTTCTCTGCAACTGTCTTAGCTTTGTAGACTTATCAAAAGCCATGCATCCAAACAGTTGGCGGTTGAGCAGGTCTACTTTTAGGGTTAAAGGGGACCCATGTGGACAACAGTTCCCCCATATTCTTATTCTTTAGTTGGATATATTTATATATATATAACTGTAACTTGAGCATGTAGCAAAAGCAATTTCCCTCTGGAATTATTCTGATTCTGATTAAAACCAGCAGCTATTTTGATCCATGGAATTATCATGTCTCAAACAGGGGGGAATTATGATGAATATAGTATAGTAACACACACAGGTGTGTAACTACTACTGCTTTTAAAACGTTATGATAAATATAGTATAGTAACACACACAGGTGTGTAACTACTACTGCTTTTAAAAAGTTATGATAAATATAGTATAGTAACACACACAGGTGTGTAACTACTACTGCTTTTAAAATTTTTGCATGTCTCACATGTTGTGAATACAATTCACAAGCAAATCAGAAAACTAAGTGAGGACAGACACCAAGAGGTACAGCTCCATGTGAAGTAATTAGCATGGACTACATTGAGCTGACCCCAAGTGGACAGCACAAGTACTGCCTAGTCCTAGTGGACAATTTTTCTAAATGGGTAGAAATTTTTTCCACAAAACATGCAAATACGACAGTAGCAAAAGCTTTGTGTAAACAAATCATACCTGAGCATGGTATCCAAAAAATCTTAAAAAGTGATAATGGAACACATTTTGTGAATGAAGTGGTATCACTGATGTCCAAACATTTAAACATAAACTTTGAAACATCACTGTTCCTACCATCCACAGAGTGCAGGATTAGTGGAGAGAATTGCAAAATAGATTGAGAAAATTCATGGCAGAAAAAGGAAAACCATGACCAGAGTGTTTGCAATTGGTAAAATTACTCATGAGGATTATTCCAACATCTGATGGTTTGTCCTCTTTTGAAATAGTGAATGGGAAATCTTTTGTTCTACCTTTATGGGAAGGACAGCCATGGGCAGAAAAAGAAAAAGAACATTGACCCATTAACTAAGTGAATTCTGAAACTGTTCAAATACGGAACTGTTCAAAGAACATGTAATCTGCCCAGAGCTCCTTTTGATTCCCCACAGGAAGGCTTGAAGCCTGGAGACCGAGTGCTGATTCAAATCATCAAAAGGAAGAATTGGAAAGCTCCGAGGTGGGAAGGACCCTACATAGTGCAACTAACAACCCCCACTGCTGTGAAGATCCAAGAGAGAAAAACTTGAATCCACCAGAGTCATTGTAAGCTGATTAAAAAATTTTCCTCGGCAAAAAGCCCAGTTACTTTCACAGGGACCCCATGACTAAGGTAAAGATGTGTGGTGAAGTCCAGCTTCAAAGGGGTTTGGTTTGTTAGGACCACTCGTCTCGACGCTGGTGAAGAAACCAACCTAACCCAGTTTTTTAGAGTCCAGTTAGTGAGTGTTTCCTTGGAAGGACTGATGAAGATGTGAAAAACCAAAGTGGTTATGCTGCCCGGTGATGACCGTTGGACTGGTGTTACTAGGGACTCAAACTGACTGTCCGAAACAAAGGAGGAACAGAATGGTCTTTGATGGATCCACAGCAAGTCATCCTACAGTGCCAAAATGTGGTGGCAGCATTCCAAGAGCCTTGCTGAAGATTTGAACAAAACAGACTGTTATGTTTGTACTCATATTCCTACTTCTATGAATACAATATGAATTGAAAGATGCTGATGTTTAATATGCCGAACAGGGGGGAATGTAGGAGTTATAATTATAAAATTAATGTGTGGGCATATGAAACATTCTGGTTCTGGTTCTATCCTGTGATTCAATAAGGAGGGTGATAAACTTTTATGACCTGCATCCAGTAGGTCATGAGGCAGAGTCACACGGTTGTGTGACTTCCATCCAGCCAGATGGTCATTTCACACTGTCCTATGACCTGCATCCTGCCAGATAATCATTACTGGGTTTTCTGTTTAAGGCCCGCCCTATTATGTTTTAAACTGTTGATAAAAGGCTTGCTGTGAAGGGATCTCTGAGAAAAGTGTGCTGGTTTTGAGCCAGCAGCTTCTCTCCCCTGTGCAGAGGTTTCAAAATCCCTGTCTGTGTTTGATCATTTCGTCCTCTTAATCTTTTAAACTCACATTTCTCTGAATTAAAACCCAACAGATTCATCCCTGTTCCCTGAGATCTGAAGATTGACTGTAGTCCGAAGGAGAAAGGCACACAGGAGGACGGCGGAGTCCTGTAAATTCCGTGAGTAGGTTTAAGTGAAAAACCAGACTAAGTGAAAAGACCTGAAGAATTCTAGACCCTGTTCAGGCAAGATAAAATAGTCCTAATAGGGGAACAGACCCCCCGGAATTGTCTGTGGTTAAATAGGACATATATAAGTAAAAAAAAAAAGGAGTTAACGGGGAATTGTGTGTGTGTGAGTGGAAGCATTAGTACCACTAGGTACTAGTATTTCATATAAAAGCAACAGGAAAAGCAAAATTACCACAACGGTATGTTAAGCATTGTCCTGTTGAAATAAACCAGTGTTTTAAAATTCCCTAGGTGTTACAACCGCACTGGTCCAAAACACGCAAAATGTTATTTCAGAAGAAGGTAAAAAGAAACAAGAAGAGTGAAAAACTGTAATAGCAAGTGCTCCTAAGCCAGTAACTAAAGAACACATTTCTTTTTTAGGATTGTGTAATTACTGCAGAGCTTGGATTCCACATTAAGCAGAAAGAAAACTCAGCTTCTCTTAATCCTTATTTATGACACACCAATGGCTATGCCAGAGACAATATAATGGAAGCAGAACAGCAGTTCAGAGAGCTACAAGCAGAAATTTTCTCAGCAACTGTCTTAGCCTAACCAAATTATCAAAAACCGTTCATCCAATCAGTCAACGGTAAAGCTAGTTTTATGACCTCTGTGTTGTCACAGTATCAAGGTGATAAGCTCAAACCTGTAGTGTATTCCTCTAAAGGGTTAGACCCTGTGGGAACAGCAGCTCCTCTGTATTCAAACATATGAATTTAATAGAACTAAATCAAAGTGAAGGAAAAAAAATCTACAGTGATAATGGTTCTCATTTTGTAAATCAAATCATAAAGAAAATGGGACAATGTTTCAATATTGAGCTTAAGAACTACTTTTCAAATCACCCTCAAAGTGCAGGGCTGGTGGAAAGAACAAATGGAACCATTAAAAATAGACTAAAGACATGCATGTAACAAACAAGAAGGCCATGGACTCAGTGTTTAGATTTAGTTAAACTACATTATAATATAACAACAACAAAAGGCCTTACTTCATATGAGACACTTTTCGGCAGACCTTATAGGTTGCCTTATTTTAAGAATGAATGGGAAATGGAATATGAGACTGATCTAGCTGATCATATGAGAAAAATACTAGAAAAACAAAAGACTCCTCCCACTTATGACAACCCTTCTTTGTCCCAACAGTAAATCAAGTTAGTGGAATCAGGAGATTAAAATGATTAAAAGCATTAAAAAGAAGCACTGGAACTCTCCTAAGTGGGATGGTCGCTTTCAGGTTCTCCTCACTACCCCCACAGCAGTAAAGATAGCAGAAAGATCTACTTGGATCCATCTTACACACTGTAAAAAGGTAATTGAAGCAGTCACTAACTAAAACAGGGCACTTAAAGGAATAACAAAATGGATTGTGTGCTGGAACATTACTCTAGTTCTAATACTGACAGTTCTCCTTTTCTGGTACCTATGGGAGCCACCAGCAGGCCCCTCAACTAATGAGACCAGACATAGACAAGCTGTGCCTGGTGGGACTCCATACTGTAGAGAAAATAATTACCACCAATATGGCATACATTCATGCATAAAATAGCACACAGTAACATGTATAAATCTTACAGGCATTGGTAAGAGACTGGGTAATCTGACCACAGTCTGGTGTAATAACACCAGACTACAATATTAATGGTCCGTTTTCACCAGTGTCCACAGCAGATGTGTGGTGATGATAGACACTTTGATAACATTTTGAAAAATGTAATAGGAGCCTGTACATTAGTTTCGCTTTTATTACCTGTTAAAGTATACCCTATTCGCGCACAGGAATTAACTGTTGAACTAACCAGCATCCTGCCACAGCATTCCCAACAACGTGGCAACGGAGGGCAGTCTCACTGTGTCCCTGGAGGGCCTAACATCCCTGAATGGTGAAATGAAAGAACACGCTGGCGTGGACACTTCCATGTGGGACTCTTGGCTGGACGCCTTCAGGAAGTACTGGTCCTTGGTCTCCTCAGTGTTCGTGTCCATAGCTGTGTTTACCACCGTACTGACCCTGTGTGGCTGTTGCTGCATCCCTTGCCTCCGCGGCTTTGTGCAGCAACTTATCACTACTGCTCTCACTCCTGCTCTGCAGGAACAGGCGCAGATGCATCCCCTTCTTTCAGCTGAAGATCTTGAAAGAAAGGATTATCACGTGTCAGGCCTCTTTTCTGAATCATGAGTGAACCTGGCAGACCCCCTCTGAGTGTAAGAGTTGTTAAAAATGATCTGACAATCGCAAATCTTTTTAGAAGTGATTGCTTAGTGATATTAGATTTACAACATTATACATGATACACAGGAGGGAAATGTTAGAGTATTTGAACAGAAATGTATCTGTATAATGTTATAATTTAGAATTGCATACACACAACATAAAGCTGTATGCTGTGTGTATACAGTTATAATAACCCTTTATCTGTAAGCTTGCTTTTAAGGGAGTTGTGGTTGATTTACGAGCAGTATTAAACCTGCTGGACTTTGGTGAACAGCTGCAACAACTTAAACCTTGACTGAGCTCTGAGGTCTAAAGAACAAGTAGTTCAATTCTCAGATATGTAACAAGGAAACCCCCTGACTTTGATAAATTGTGAGGAGAAAGCTGAGACCGGCAGAGTGGATTGGAGATTGTAACTGTACGGTCTCTTCATACTCTCCTCGAGAGTAAAAACAAATTCTGACTCTGTGCCTTTCTTTCCTTGTCTTAGTGTTTTAGGTGTTTGAATCTGATAATGGTTCAGCTTCTTGCATGCCTGAAACTTGTTAACCAGGTTGTGTTTTGTGTTATCTTCATAAAGAATCTTGTTTCTAGTTCTTTGCACAAAAACGTTAACAGCTCAAACTGCTAAACTTGTTGCTTGAACAGAAGCCTGTAAGTTTGCCGAAGGAAAAGCTGTGATTATTATACTGCTTTTAGTTGTGGGTTTTGATTTTGCATCGCCTTGGAAACATTGTTCATTCTTGAAGTCAGATAAAAAGCCCATTTTCTTCCTTCACATGCATTGCGTCTAGTGAAAGTAGCAGAGCATGCTGCTGCAAAGCTTGCAGCTTCAGTGTCTTGTCTGTTCACAGTGCTGCAGCCCACTGACACACACCTCCCTCCCTTCTGCAAATTTGTTTCACCTGAATTTTTTGCAGGCAACTGTATACGAGATATACATTCAGTGTATGGAATTCAATATGTATAAAAATTCTGTGTTTTTAAAAAAAGCCAGATTCCAATGAGACTGTTTTTCTTCCATATTTGCACAGCGATTTCTGTAGATAAAAGCTTCCTAAAGGGGAAGCGAAATGTCTTCTAACTTGGAAATAAAGTCCAGATTGTTTCTTAACCTTTTGGAATGACTGTGACCTGTGTTGTGATTCTAGAGTTAAATTCTATTCCCAGCCCGCTGGGAATTTATGTTTCTGATACTTTAAGATGTTTATTGCCCTCCCCTGTAGGAGTGGTAAAATATCTTATTTAATCAGATATTATTTCAGCTGTTATATACTGTTTATAACACACAGTCCTACTAACTGTGTGTTAGAACAATAGATGAAAGGGTGATTCGAGCGCTAATCATGGTCAAACAGTTATTTCTGCACATACATGGAATAAATTCATTCCATGTATTCTATTCAAAATATAAGATTTTATTAACAAAATTCATTCAGCTCCAAGTCAAACATATTTCAGGTTAACACTCAACTAAGACTAGTAAAACTCAACTAAACTAAACTAACTACTATGTAAAAAGAGGAAGGGGAAAACGGTCGGAAAACATATTACAGTTTCAGATGGATTCTGTGTTTGAAACCAAAGTTTATCTGGAAGAATTTGGGATATGATCAAATTAGCTTTTCACTAATTTAGAGAAATTGGAATGTTTTCAGACCAATTCACAATGCAAATCCATGAGGTGAATAAAACATTATTTGGCCAAATAATGTTCTATTAAATGATTTGCTTAATCAAGAACCAAAAACCTTTAGCTAAGTGATTCTTTACCCTCCTTGAAATAGCTAGCAGCGAATAGACATCAGGATTCCACTAAATGACTCTTGGTCATACTTGGTAATGGAAATGTAATGAGCATTTAAGGAACACATGAACATTAATTTTATATCAGTGTATAAATCCTTAGTGAATAAAGCTCGTCTAAGCTTTAGCAACAGCGCAACACATATTCCTGTAGCATAGCGTAGCATGCAGTGCATTCTTTAGCATCAATTAGCGTTGTCTTTACTCAGCAGTAAATACACAATATGATTAGCATCATCAAAAGACACATTGCTATTTCTGTCCCTAATCATGCCAGACCTGCAAACCTTTTTCCATGTCCATTTGGAAAGCTTGAGTTTCATCCAGTTTTGCAGCTCTGCAGTCAGGGATTCTTTGTCTCAGTCTCACAGCAGGGGTCCTCTCAGTCTCACCCCCAAGGATATGGTTCTGATCCAGTTTGGCTCTGTCAGTTCTGAAACTCAAGAGAAATGTGTTGCAAAAGTTCTGTTTGCAGCAATTAGGTTCTGAAGAGTTCTGACTCATCCTTGATGGTTCTTGGGATCTGGTTCCCCTGGGGCCCGCATCTCCACTGTGGGCCAAAGTGGGCCCCAGCTTTGAGCGCAGGAGCAGAAGCAGGCTGGATCAGACGAGGGAGAAAGAGTGAAGAGACAGAATCCTGTGTGCTCTGTGGTTTTCTCTGTTCTCACAGGGAGGGGGGTATGTTTTCACACCTCTGTGACTTCCATGTGACTTGCTTTGGCTGAAAAAGGGGGGCTGCAGAAGTCCCCCAGCTGTTATTCACCAAAGCTGCATTTTCTTCTCTGGTCATCCTATCAGGATGAAATAAGGACACTGCTTCCCAAAGTCCAAAAAGTATGATCATACAGCACAAGCAGATATTCTAGTCATCAGGCTCCTCTCCTGTGGAACCAACTACCAGTTTTAGTCTGTGAGGCAGACACCCTGTCTACTTTTAGGACTAGTTTTAAAGTTTTCCCATTTGATAAAACTTAAAATTAGATTAGATCAGGTCTTTCTGAGCAGCTGCAGCATGTGTCTGCAGCCAGCAAGCAGAGAAAGCCTCCTTTTCCCTATTAACACAAGTCACAAACACGGAAAGTTTCCATTGATCCTCCCTGTTTTAAACATCAGAATCTTCATACGACATATTTTTTAAACTGTTGTAGTGAAATAGAATAGTGCGTGGGTGTGTTCACACCAGCCCCATTTTCTCAGAGCTGAGTTTTGTTTTTATTACTTTTGAGACCTAAATTTAAATGCTTAGTTCATTTCAACAGTCATATTCAGATGGTTGCTTAAAAACACATTTCTATGGAGTGATAAACTGAGAGCACACATTTATTTATGTGGCTCGCTACTTTGTCCTGCTCCCTTTGAAGCTCTTAAGTCTGTGGAGACAATCTATGATTTCCTAATGACTCAATCAGTAAACATCAGTCTCTAGCTCAGTGGTGCTCATCCTGGTCTTACTTCTGCCCTGCCTGTTTTAGGTGTCTCCTTGCTGCTACACATCTGACTCATATGAGTGAATGATTAACAGCCTTCTGCAGAACTTATTAGCTGCAAAGGTCTGATCATTTAAATCAGGTGTTCTGCAACAGAGCGACGTCTAAAATATGCAGTTATATGTTGCTTAAGGAGCATGCTAGAGAAGCAATGATCCAGCTGATAACGCAGCTAGTATACAACATCATATCTGCATGATCATAGCACTGTGTGGCAGTCTATCAAACCATATAGATGCAATGATATAAAGTAACAGTGATGTCATGAATTTCTGATTCTATCTCCACTCTGTCTCAAAAAATGTCATTATTTTTTCTGTTTTTGATTACCTGAAAATATTTTTTCCTGATATAAATGTACTTATTGCGTGCCAACTCATATGAGAAGTTTTCTAAAATTGAGAGCTAAAACATGGAAACTCTAGAAATAGATCTATTGGAAGCTAATGGTGTAATGATTAATTAATAACAGTTACAAAGAAAAGTAGAAAGTAGTTGTCGATGTATAAATATCCTTCAGAAACATCTGCCATGTGGTTAAACCGCTGACATTTCAGGAAGCTATGTGCTGTTTCTGTAGTCACCACAGATGTTGGTGGTAATACTGGAATTTTCCGTAGACTTTGTGATGAAACAAAAATTACATATAAGATCTTTCTTCTTAATGTTAAAAATGTCCCAATGCAACACTTAGATAAGAACGTTTGGCATAACCTTCACTCATCAAGGAAGCTGTGAAGGTTCAGTTAATAAAGGAGAAGTCAGTTTAATTTGTTTTTAGACAGGATTCAGTCATAGCCCTGAAACAACATTCATATATTTTATTTTATATTAGCCTTAATGGTCATGAAAATGCAGAACTTAAAAAAAAAACAAAGAAAATAAAAACAAACAAAAAACTTTAAAGGTTCAAATATTGTTCCATAGAGTTGGACTGAATTATTTCCCCCAAACTTTAAGTAAAATAATACCTTTATGACTTTATACTATCTTTATTACTTAGAGAAATTTTATTGTCATTTTGTATGCACAGAATGTATACGAAATAAAAATTTCAATGCGTACATCTTTTCAACAGTGATTGAGCAGCTTACAGCAGTGAAGTGAAGATTACCATTTATAACATGCAGCAGCAAAAGGCTTTAATATGGAAAGGATCAGTGCAAATAAATAAATATGGTGCAAAATGCAGCAGGAAATGGAGTTGTGGTCTGTTTAAAGAGATTATATTAAAAATAAAATTAGCCATGTTGGTAGAGCAAAAATTATGTTTGCAAGTGTGATGCAGAGTCTTGATTAGAGTTTAAACAGTTCATCAGTGTGATGGCGGAGGGGAAGAGGCTGCTGTAGAAACTGTTGGTCCTGCATTGAATGCTGTGAAGCCTCTTCCCAGAGGGCAGCAGGGAGAACAGTCCATGGTGGAGGGGGTGAGGGGTCATTGATGATGTCACGGGCTTGGGACACGCAGCACTGGGATGAAATGTCTGCTGTTCTCACCTTCTTCCAGTCAGAGGCGCTGCAGCCTCCACACCACACAGTGAGACAGCTGCTCAGAATGCTCTCTATGGTGCTTCTGGAGAAGGTGGGGAGGATGGGGGGGGCAGGTGGGCTCTCCTCATCCTCCGCAGAAAGTCCAAGCGTTTCTGGCCCTTTTGACCGGTGAGGTGGTGTTTCCAGTCCAGGTGAGGGTGTCTGTGATGTGCACCCCCAGGAATCATATTTTTCCTTGGCCTGTTTGTGAGATAAAATGTTTAAAGTGCCTCTTCTCTGCCCGAATAGGGCGATTATTTAGAAGCCTGAGAAAAATAAAGTTTCCTCCCTAGTTTAGATAAGAATGTCTTCACTGTGTTCAAGGTTCTAGTGTCCTGTTTCTGGTATGGATGGGAAACAGTTGTCTGAAGTGTTTATCTGACTAAATTTATGTCCTTGATGAACTGAAGAAACAATATTCATGCTTGTGGAGTCTCTTTATATGCAGGGATGGGATGCTACCACCCCAGAGCCACTCTGAGAGCTGTATTCAGCTGTTTGTGTCGTTCTCCTCTGCAGGGGAAAAAAAACCTTCTCTTCCTTGCATATCAACTCTCAGTGCTCATTTTTACTTCACAAGCCCCAGGAATGTGGTGCTGCTGACCACCTCTACAGCTGAGCTGTTGAGCAGTGGAGCGTGGTTAGGACGGTTCTTCCTGAAGTCCACCATGATCTCCTTGGTCTTCTCCACCTTCAGGATCAGGCTGTTATCTCTGCTCCACCAGCTGCTCCACCTCCTCTCTGTAGTCCAGGTCGTTGTCGTCTCTGATGAGGCCCACCACCGTGGTGTCGTCTGCAATCTTCAGGATGTGATTGGGGGTGAACCTAGGACGCAGTCATGCCATCAGGGTGAACAGCAGGGGGCTCAGGACGCAGCCCCGAGGGGAGGGGCTTAGACTGATGACATCAGAGGTGTTTTTTGTCCGACCCGGCCTGAGTAATGTCTGTGAGGT
>NW_015150572.1:153154-156454 GCF_000732505.1 Cyprinodon variegatus
AAGGGAGACTGGTTCTCCTCAGAGTTTTTCAAGGTGTGAACTTTGGCACTTGATGCTCGGTCAGCAGAGTGTGAGACAGAGATTGGTTTGCATGGCTGTCCTTTGCAAAGTTCTAAACTGCTTGAGTTTACCAAGTGATCTACTTGTTTCTCTCTGTCTGCGACACTATTTTGACTTTGAACACCTTCAGATCTATTTAGTGTTAACTCAGAGTTTAGAGACTTTGTATCTGCCTCAGGAGCTGTTCTCCTTTCGACTGGGGTGACCTCCTGCTGATTCAAAGTCTGCTTGCTTTGTTTATTGCATAGGTCCTCAGAGAGGGGGGTCACCATTTGTTCTGAGGCATGGTCAGTCTGGCCACATGGGTCTTTGATCTTGTCAGCTCCTGACAATAAAATGTTTGCAGCACTTACTCTGTGGCAGATCATCTGATATTTGGCTTCTAACTCAGAGTACTGTTTAGCTTTTATTTGGTATTTAAGCTGATAAAGAAGCGTAAGCTCACAGAGTACATCTGTGGGTTCCATTTGGGTTTTGAATTAAGTTAATTAATTCTTGAATCTTTTCTTCACATAGGCTGAGGTTAAAATTGTTTAGGTTATCCTGCTTTTCTGAAGATAAGTGGATAAGCTTTGCAACAATTTGTTTCTGTTTCTCTATGCCTATGGAGTCAATTATGTGCCCAGAATTGAGGATGCTTGGACCCATTTTCAGCTGATGGCACAAAAACACAGGTTATGAAGAAATTTCAAAATAACACAATCCAGTCAGTACCCACTATACTTGTATATTTACATATACATATTGTAAGGACTTATTTTTATGTGTGTAGAAACGGGTCACGGGTTATCTTTAAACCTGTGATATCAAGGAAACACTTTTCTTGCAGTGTTAAAAATGCTACACCTTGTTTTAGGATTTATTAGCTATTTTAGCGCCTGCTTTACCTGTCTTGGAGGATTTATAAGCAGTTTGGCGCAAAGCCTAACCTTTAAGGTTTTACTAGCAATTTAATTAGAATCCACCCCCTTTCGGTCGGGTAGGACCACAGATTAAGTTACGTTAAATCTGGAAACAAATCTTGTTCTACACAATATAAAATAAGTGTTTAGGAGTCTTATTAGACTAATAGACAAAGGGATTTAGGTTAAATTCCGAGGCATCTAACCTATTTTGGACTGGAGGTGACTTTGAAATAGCATAACTTGGGAGTTTTCATTTTTGGGATGTGGTTATAGAAACCACAAATGGCAGCATCTAGTTATAGATGTGCATAAATTTTGGTCAACCGATAAGATTAACTTGGGTGTTAAATCTTTTAGTTTTAGTTGGACCAAAGTGATCAGATTTATTTGAATCATCTGAGTTTTGCTTTGAAGTAATGTTCNCGGTCAGTATTTTAAATTCAATTCAGTTTATTTATTTAGTGCCAATTCACAACATTATTCACAACATATTTCTTTCTCCTCTACGACTGCCATAAAGTTTTTAAAGCTTGGCTTGTCGATTATGCATGCATGCAACTGCGCGGGCATATATGTCACGTAGCGTTGCGTCAGTGACGTCAGTGCTACGTGACAATTTGACAGCCCCTCTGCCGGTTTTTTTTTGTTTTGTAGTTTTTTTTACCTCTGCTGTGGGTAAGGCAAGCGGCGATCAGTCAAGTTAGTAAAACAAAAAACACTAATATATACTAAAATCACGAGTCTCAGTCGAGTCTGAAGTCCTTCAAATGCAATTCTAAGTCGAGTCTAAAGTCATTAAATATGCGACTTAAGTGCGACTGGAGTACGAGTCACAAACTCGAGTCCCCATCTCTGATATATATATATATATATATATATATATATATTTGTAGATTTTTGTAACGGGGATAACTAGGATCATTCAAAACTGCTTTTTTTGAATGAACTTTGTTTGTTCTCTGCTTCCAAACTCAGCATCTCTTCATCCAGATTTGATTAGATTTGATTAAACTTTTAGTCCCTCGGTATAAAATAAATATTTTGATGGAGATGAGAAATCTGCTTCCTGGTTGGTGAATAACCAATCGTTTGCATCGTATCATTTAAATAAACGGAGCGGAGCGCTGACGGAGTATGTGGAATCTGGGGGGAAGTCAGTCATTTTTGGTAACTTTGAAAGCAGCTTCCTACTTTTATTCTTCTTTCTCCTCTTTTCAGCACCGCTAGGGTAACTTCTTTTCATCTTTCTTTCCTTTGCTTTCTTTTCTCTTCTTCTCCGCTCTGCTCGTATCGTCTCTTCACGCCGTTTGTTTTCAAATAGTTTGCTGCCGTGTGGTTGGACCTTTCTGCCCATGCGCAGCAAATGGACTGAACCAATGTAGTGGACACTGTAGGGGGGCCCCCCAGGAACTCGGGTCCCTAGGCAACTGCCTAGTTTTGCCTAATGGTAAATCCGCCCCTGCTTGTAGCTATCTAATAGTCGCTTAGAGGAAAGTTCGACTCACTCTGAGGCATCCCCTGCAGGTATGCACTATTTCTGAGCTTTAACTGTGCCTAGGACATCCCTTTTCTTCATTCTCACAGATTCCTGAGTAAATCTGGTAAAGTTAGAGTCATTGTGATTATTTTGAATTCAGTTCTGCTTATCTTTATATGTTTATAATTCAATATATGATCACTACTTAACAACCTAATATAACAAATCCCGCTGTAGCAAAGCCTCCTCAAACCATGACTCTTCTAGCTCTATGCTTCAGATTTTTATTTTTATTTTTTTCCTGCATAGCTTTATTTAACTTATGCTAAAACTGCTGTCTGTTCTGTTAAGTGTTTTTGTCACTCGGCTTTTCTGGAGATTGTGTTTAGGTCTTTAAGTTTTTCTTGAAAACTTAAGGTTTTCTCTGTGCAAATCTCACACTATTGTGTTATCTGGGACTGTGCAGAAATGCACTTTCGTATCAACATTATAATGATCCTCAAAATGGTTGTGCTGTTCTTTTTACATCTCTTTGCAGTTTAATGTAGCAGACTGTTCTATTTACATTGCAGTGTCCATATAATCTGTAAAACTCCCTGCATAATTATAATAAAGCTATTTATATGAATAAATCAAGTGGAACACTATGGAGATAGCCGTTGTTGTGATTCAATGGGCCCAGCAATCAGGGACGCCATATAAATGTTGTGATTTTATGTTCCGTTCAATTCCCAGCCCGCTGGGAATTTATGTTTCTGATACTTTAAGATGTTTATTGCCCTCCCCTGTAGGGGGGGTAAAATATCTTATTTAATCATATATTATTTCAGCTGTTATATACTGTTTATAACACACAGT
>NW_015150572.1:158562-161360 GCF_000732505.1 Cyprinodon variegatus
GCATAGAAAGGTTCTCTATTCTGCAATGCATTGCTACATCATATCGTACACTTTCATGTAGATTTTGGATGAACAATGCTTTAAATGTGGGATCTTCTTCGTCAATATCTGGAGAACTGCAGCCCTCAAAATAAACCTGTCTCAAGCGAAAGTAATATTCTCTGGGCGTTTAATGTTCTCCTTGGAGAACTAAAGATGCCTCAAGCGTTGCTAACGCCGGATCTCTGTAACCAGAATATTCTTCTTTCAGTGTTAGAAATGCTACACCTTATGTAGGATTTACTAGCTCTTTAGCTTATGCTTCACCCTTTTCTGTGATATCAAAGAAACACTTTCTTTCAGTGTTAAAAATGCTACACCTTGTTTAGTATTTACTAGCTATTTTAGCGCATGCTTTAACTGTCTCTGAGGATTTATAAGCAGTTTGGCGCAAAGCTTAACCATTAAGGATTTACTAGCAACTTAGCTTATGATTCACCTTTCTTTAAGGGATTTTAAGCAATTTAGTTTGAATCCACCCCCTTTCGGTCGGGTAGGACCACAGATTAACTTACGATAAATCTGGCAACAAATCTTGTTCTACACAATATAAAATAAGGGTTTAGGAGTCTTATCAGACTAACAGACAAAGCAATTTAGGTTAAATTTCTAGGCCTCTAACCTATTTTGGACTGGAAATGACTTTGAAATAGCATAACTTGGGAGTTTTCATTTTTTGGGATGTAGTTATAGAAACCACAAATGGCAGCATCTAGTTATAGATGTGCATAAATTTTGGTCAAACAATAAGATTAACTTGGGTGTTAAATCTTTTGTTTTAGTTGGACCAAAGTGATCAGATTGATTTGAATCATCTGAGTTTTGCTTTGAAGTAAAGTTGGTTATCACTAGCTGAAGAGATATTTTGGAGTTATTAGATTTAGTTACATTTTCTATATTTTGATGCTCCAAGAATGTCAAAGGTTATAAAATATGATCATGGCATATGGCACAACAACCTGGAGATTCTGGTTGATCAAGCCAGACTTTCCCTCCAGCTATATTGTTTCCCAGTATAACTGTGACACCAACCACAGGCAGCGCAGGTCGAACACCCATCCTTACTTCTCTGTCAAAGAGTTCTGAGTGAAGCATGAGCTTATGTACTGACAGAAAACACAGACATGCCCATACCTCACACAGGTATAGATAATCCAGTGTCAGACTCATCTGAAAAATACAAAACTGATGCCAAAATGAACAAATCATATGCACCAGTATCTCTCAAGATAGTAACTGGTACCCTCAAGTTACTACCAAGTACCAACTAAAGAAACATGTCCTTCCATAAGATATGGCTTATAAGTACTCAAATCAGGTTTTTCAACAAATAACCCGTCAATCATTTTGTGAGGAACATTCAAAGAAACTGACGCAGCACGTGCTGCTGGCTTTTATGTCTGCATTTCAGCAAAGCACAGTCTTTCTTCCAATTACCTTTTCTGTGACAATAATTACAAATTTTGTCTGAAAAAAATTGCAGTCTGAAAAAGAACCAGAACGTGTTTAACGCCAGTTTGGAGTACTCATCCAAACTGTGTGTTCTACACCAGAATATTTATGTGTCAAATCATCAGCCAACACAGCAACTTTTGAAATTCTACTGTTGGAGATTTATTAAAGTCTTCAAAAGACATGACGGAATTCTTAATCATAAAGCAATGCCTCTAAACTGATGTAAATTGCTGCAAATCTGTGCAACATAAATTAACAAACCTGAACCCCCATCTAACTACCTATCCAAAAACTAACTAGCTCAACCCTAGTCTTCAGAGATGAGGGACGGTGGGTACTTACGCACTAAATACCACTAGGGTGGGAAAGGCAACGAGAAAACTAGCAAACCCCCAACACTATGGCTGTGCCCCCGAGACAACTGCTCCAACCATATGATCTCACACTAATGTTTTGAGCACATGAATCCTAAAAGAGGAGACACGCTAAAGGGGAACAAGTTCAGACAATGGAGACATAAGATGAGAAGAAAACAAACAACTTACCCCAAACCAGTGAAAGAAGAAGAAGACTTAAGATTACCAACGCCACTTTTCAATTAACAATGCTTTACTAATTTAGAAAAACTGTCAGGCAAACTGTAACATAAGTTAGGACAGACGCCCAATTTATTATTGCCTGGCTCTTGGACCATAACAAATTAAAGGGAAACCACACATGGGGATAACTTAAAGTGGTATTTATTTAACAAAAAAACATAAATGGTTGGAGAGGAGAGGGAAAGAGAGAGGTAGGTGGCAGAGAAGAACGAGCTGAGCTGCTCCAAGCTGGTCCTGTCTGAGCTGATCTGCTACCAGCTGGTGTTGATCATCTGACTTGGGCTGGGGCGGAGCTTGGGCTGCAGAGCTTGGTTTGGACCTCCAGGTGAGGAAGATTGGTGCTCCTTAAGATGGAGCATCTGATTGTTGTGGATTAATAGAGTCAGTTTAACATGCTTTGATGTGTTATCAGCGGTATGAAGAACAAATAAGACATTTGGCAATCTAATTAAGAGAAAATTAAAATTGAACTAGCAGACTTTACAGAAGAATTCAGAAAGTTAATGTTATAAAAGTTATAAACATTAATTGAAATAACTGAAAAAACAGGGCTAATTAACAGAGATGGGGACTTGAGTTTGTGACTCTTACTCGAGTCGCACTTAAGTCGCATATTTAATGACTTTAGACTCGACTTAGACTTGCATATGAAGGACTTCAGACTCGACTAAGACTTGTGATTTCTGCCTTGTGAACAATATTTTA
>NW_015150572.1:161559-165395 GCF_000732505.1 Cyprinodon variegatus
CGGCCAGCTGGCAGGTTTGATAAATACTTTGTAATAAATGCATGAATAAAGCACAGTCATACTCAGTTTTGCCCCCGATGTATTTTTAAATACGCAGTAGAGGTATTTAAAGGTAGTAGAGGACATGTACCTGTATATAAAAAACGCGCCCTATAGTCCGGTGCGCCTTATGTGTGTGTTAAATACAGAAATGGCACACATAACTGAGAGTGCGCCTTTTAGTACGGTGCGCCTTATGGTCGTGAAAATACGGGTAACCCTAACCCTAACATACAAAACAGCAAGCAACCTAGTGAGAGACATCATGAAGTAATTATTGCACCGTGGAAAGCTCGTCCGTCCCAGTTTTACGTCCGTCCGCTGATCTGCTTTTTTCATCTGGCTCACGAAATACTGTGCATAACTTTTCCTACGATTTCATACGAACTAATAATGAGAATATGTTGAATGACTATGACCTGGATGACTAAGAATCTTCACCAGCATACAACAAAAACCTAACAAAATGGAACAAACTTAACCTTCGCTCACCTCTTCTAAAATATGTGAGAGTCCAATTAAGTCTCATTGCCGCTGAGATTCTTTGCAGCTGGGACTCTTGGTTCAATGGCCCAGCCAAGCCCACTGGCAGCCTCCAAGGAACTGGCAACTCAAAAGTATTAGTTTAAGGTAAAATGTGGTAAAATGAGTCGACCGAATGAGTGCACCCAAATCGTAAATCAATGCCAAATCATAAGTAAATAGGAATAAAAAACAATATGGTAAACAAATATAAAGCACTACATTCAAATAAAAATAATTACTAGACCCTTTATTGTGAGGCAGCACATGACTTAGACTGAGACTTAGACAAAAACTTATGATCATTTTGTATACAAAACAAAATTTCAATGCATACACTTTCCAACAGTGAATGAGCAGCTTACAGCAGTGAAATTAACATTTACATTTATAAAGTGCACCAGTGACCAGAAGGATATGGTGGAAATGCAGTACAGAACATTGAAAATTCACCATGTAGTGCAAAAGGGATGTTTTGTTCGATCTGTGATTGAATGCTGTGAAGCCTCCCCCATGTTCTAATTTGATTGCGATGTATAGATTATGGAATAAAAGATCTGAAAGGTGCTACCGTGACTAGATCGGCGGGAAAAAGATAGGGATCATAGGATTCAGCTTCAATTTTAGGTTAAAAAAAAGCATACTTGACTTTTATACTGGTTTTTGTAAACATTAATAAACTTTGTGTTTCATCGCAGCTATCTGCATACTGCCCTGTCTGAACGGAGGGCGCTGTGTGGCACCGTACCAGTGCCAGTGTCCTGCTGGGTGGACAGGCACCCGATGTCACACTGGTGAGTTTCCAAAAAGACGTTTGTTTTTTCATTATTTTATCTCTCAGATTATCAGCCCTTATTTCTGAGTCTTCTTTGTTTCATAACCTAGAGTAGTGTTGAGCAGAAACGAAATCCTTTTTGTTTTCAGCAAAACCTGTTTCTATTTCATCAGAGGTTAATTTCTTTGTCAAATTCATAAAACAGAAACTGTTTCACAAGAAAAGAAAAAATTTCAGCAACGGTTCTAATGCCTGCAGTGCTGTTTGTTCCTCTGTTTCTCTCAGCCGTTTGTTCTTCGCCGTGTCTGAACGGAGGAAGATGCATTCGGCCCAACAGGTGTAGCTGCATTCCTGGTTGGAGTGGGCATAACTGCTCAAGGTGAAGATTTTTTGTGGTGTTTTCTGACACCAAACAATTTAGCTTGTTGTCACGACACTGTTGTTGCCTTTAACATACTGCAAGTGCTATCATGAATTGATCATTTCTCATGTCTCCTTCCTTCTTTCCTTGCAGAACACAAATTTAAATCCTATACATGCACTGTATAAATGTTTGCTTTAAATTGCCGTACTTTACATTTAGATACAAATACAAGGGATTGGAAATTGTCCTAAATGTTTAAAGAACCTAAGTTTTAACATCCCCTTACACTTTTCCTGGTATTTTATTTGTCTTAGATGTTACAGACCAGCTGTGCATAGTTTAAAATTGTATAGTGTATTTATATCCAGCGGACTTCACCCTTCACCAGTGTTTTGGGGTCTGTCAACAGTAGATATACATCAGCCAATACGTGCAGACATCTGCTGATTCATTAGTACATCTTGCAGCAATGCCTCGTGATCACGTGAAGTGCATGCACTGCCACTCCTTTCATTTGCAATTCACTGTCATGGTTTTATTTGATTTGTGTACAAATCTTTGTTAATTACTAGTCTATTACTAGTCAGCACCTTCATGGCACTTCTAGGGATAAATATTTATGATATATTGATTATTTTCTGTTGTTAGAAAACTGAGAAGTTTGGGGGCAATTATAACCTTTATTAATGCACTTGATACATTGCTTATCTGTCTCTCTTCCAAATTCCTCACTGAAGGCTTGGATAATAAATCTAAACCAGACATAGACATGAAATGACTATAAGTGCTCTGCATTAATGCCTGTCATTTGTCTTTGCAGGAAGAGGAAGTCAGTATACTACCACTTCTAAAGCCTTCGCCCTCCTCTGCGTGGAAAATCCTATGAAGGGAATTATTGTATAAATGACACTAGTAAACCATTCACTCATCTCTGCACAGGCAAAGCAAGAACCATTCTGTAAATTAAAGCTGTATTTTTTTCATATACAGACAACAGTATTAAATATATGCTGCTATATACTTGTATGATGTGTAAAAACTATTTGATGTCCTGTTCCAGTGTATATGTGTAAACTATTCACCTTTTTATTAAAGCATAAAATGTCACCAAAAAAAGATCTTTTTTTATGCAGTCAGAACTTCTTAAGCTGTGTTGTGTGGAAAGTAAACATTTATATTAACTGCTCACATACACACCTTGTTTTCCTAACTGACTGAAAAAGTCCTGTTTAGCCTTGTCATGGCAGAGGAAGATGCATCCAGCCCAACAGGTTTAGCTGCATTGCTGGTTGACGTGGGCATAACTGCTCCAGGTGAAGTTGTTGAGCTGTTAGGATACAAAGAACATAGACTTTAATTGAATTTCATACAGAAAATACTTTTCTAAGAGTTGATCATTTCTCACCTTCCTTCTTTCCTCGCAGAACATACATTTACAGCCTATACATGCACTGAATAAATATTTGCTTTGAATTGTCATACTTTACATTTAGAAAAAAAACAGATCTTTGTTTATGTAGTCAGAACTTGTGTTGTGAAAGGCTCCTGAGCATAAGAAGCATTTTACTGTGGAAAGTAGAAATTTATACAAACGGCTCACATAGACACCTTTTTTTCCTTACTGTCTGACTGAAAAACTCCTGTTTAGCCTTTGATGACACAATGTTCAAAATTTGTATTTTCTACACAGGTGGACAGAATTGTTGGTTTTGCTTTAATGAAAGAAGAACCTGCAATGGTCACAGAAACAACTTTAATCTGACCAAAGTAATTGAGAAAAAAATGACAAAATGAAAGTCAAACATTTCTTTTCAACCATGCTTCAACAAAATGACTTTAAAAAAGAAACTAATGAAAAAGGCCTAGACAAAAATGATAGAACCCGTACAAAACACTGAAAAATACCGGTCAAAGGATGTGGGAAATTGTGCATTTTTTGTAAATTCTGCCGATGGATAGCACCACCACCCCTGCAAGGTAGTGTTGTCGGAAAATTTTTATCTCTCTTCTATTATATAATAATTTATCCTATTTACTCACTATAAAAGTTTTCACTCGGTCTGTTTCTCTCTCAAGGCCACACAATTCTCTGCAGGATGGTGTTTGTAGACCAGACATAGCTTCTTCCCATAACAA
>NW_015150572.1:166072-177945 GCF_000732505.1 Cyprinodon variegatus
TACTAAAGAATATACATATAAAATAACAGATAATTTTTCTTTTGGGGACATGAAAGGCAATTCCTCGCATAGAAACGTGAGGCTCTCTCTAAGAGTGAGAGGAAGGTTGTAGGTGCCACCAGAAGGTACTTAATTTTACTGAGATCAATATAGATGATGTTTATTTTTCCATCTGGAACAGTCCATGTGGAATTTGGGTTGGTAATTGAGAGCAGAATAAATAAACAACCTAAATAAAATACTAAATTATGACTAAACCAGTAAAGTGAATAATATGGGAATTAAATGGCCTTGTAAAGGAAAATAATCTATTTAGGTAATTATTAGCAGTAGAGGACAGTAATGGCTGCTAGACTGTTGGATGAAGTTTGAACACTTCGGCCTGACTGTCTGATGTGCGTTTGGGAAAACCAGCTTTGTTGATGTTTGTTGATGGTTCAGCTTCTTGCACCCCTGGTTTGGTGTTTCTTCACCTCATTAAACTCTTGTTTCTGGTTCTTTGATTTTGCTTTGCCTTGGAAACATTGTTTTTGAAATCGGATGGAAAGCTTATTTTCTTCTTCCGCACATATCTTCTTCCACACATATCATGTCATGACATTCAATTGTTATCTCGGTTACCGTGGTGAGACCGTTCTCGTCACGGTTTCCAAAGGGTAGCGTAAATGGGGGCTATTGTCTCTAACTTTTTTCTTCCAGCTGTCTGCATGGCATCAGTATTACAACGGTTATTACAATAGTCCGCTTCAGGTGGTTTCATTTTTACACTTCAGTTTTTTTTACCTGTGGTACTAACAAAGACCTATTGTTCGGCGAGTCCATGCAAATTGAGATCCGCAGAACAGGGCATCCTAACCAAGCTTAAAACATGGAACTTCTTCCTAATGTCCTACTGAGGAGGTCCTTGTGATGATGGCCATTACATTTTAAACAATGAGAAGTAGTAGCAGTATTTTTAGTTTAACCATTTTAATGAGTTTCCTCATGCTGAATGATTTGGAATCTGTACCAGAGGAAAGCAAACAGAACGTAAAAATATTCCTCTTGCAATATCCCTTTATTTTAACGTAAAGGACTATGACCTTGAATAAACTGTCTTGATGTTTTCCACTAGGAGCAGAGCTCAAAGGCTGCAGCGTCTCAATCTTTACTTTATGCTACATTTTTCATCTTAGAGGAAAAGGGAACTGAGTTACTCAGCAGCCACAACACCAGGCTGATGGTTTTTATACCACAGTGTAGACTGCTGACATAAAGATTACAGTTCACTGATAGTTTTTGTGTGGCAAAAGCAATTCATCAGGTGTAAAAAATAAAATAAAATAAATACATTTCCAGATTCTTTCATTTTGAGACACTTTGGTGAAGTAAAATTTAACTAAACATTGACTGGGTTTGTTGCTACTCAGGCCTTTTATTTTTTCTAGATTTTGTGAAATTTTGAAACACCAAAAAAGATATTGTGTCACACTCCAGGTTCTATCCGGGTGCAGGCCAGGTTTTCTCTCTCTCTCCTCAGCAGGGATGGACGGGCAGGTGCACTACATCTGAACTGATCACCACCCTTCTTAAGGAGCTGGAACCAGGAGGAGGGCGTCAGTTCGTTAACACCACAGCGTTGGTAACAGACCAAACTCAAACCTCGTCCTAGTGATTGTTAAACCCTTGTCTAAATCCAGTTCTGATCCTTTTCCTGCAGAACCCTTGTTTCTGACCCCTGAACCCAGCCGTGAACCATAAACCTTGGACCCTCCGCCTGAAAACAACCAGGAACCCGAAAAGGATCTTGGGTTATCCACCGCTCAGCCCACCTACCTGCGATCACCTGCCTGTCCACCCTCAAACCTCCAACCAGGGAGAGAGTACTGATCAGCACTCGGACCACCTGGGACACTTTGCCCCAAGACTGGACCACAGCCTCTCTACAAAGCCCAGAAGAACCTGACCAGACCATACAGCTTCCAGTTCACGTCCACTATCTTGTTTTTCAATAAAACCTCTTAAACCTTCTCCTGCCTCTGTAGTTGCTCTCGTCCAGAGTCACCTTCAAGTATGACATATTGATAACATTCTCTTGCACTGTAGCCCCCTTTTGAAGGAGTCCAGCTGTTCACGAAAAGTCTATCATGACATGAAACCCTACCATTTTTTATTTTTATCTCATGTAGCTTGGGTACAGTCAATAGCAGGCAAACTTGTGCAAGACCAGTAGTCTTACTGGTTTAACTGGTTGCACTTGGGTCAACTCTCAGATGACAGATAATCCTATATCGTGTGAGAGAAAAGCCTTTTGTCTAACCTAATCCTACAAGCTGATAACTTAAGCAGAGAAGCAACTGAGCTCTGAGGAATGTAAACATTTGACAATAACAGTTTCAAGATGCCAAAGAATTAACAGTTTCAAAAACTACAGGTTTTATGTTACTGGCGATCAGGGGTACAAAATAAACAAAATACAATGTAGCTTACAAAATACACACACAGAAATGTTCCTTTAATAAAGACCAAACTATGGGCTAAAATTCAGAAACAGTTCTGGCATTGTAAGCTGCAAGATTAGCCTGAGAACTGAAGGAGGAAGCCACTAACCCACAGTAGATCAATACGACCAACGGTCTGGTAATCCTACTAGATTTGAAAAAGGAAAACAGTAATTCAAGTCCTGTTAAAGTTCTGATCAAATAATCATTAATGGAAAGATAAATGGGTTCTATCTAAGGAAATGAAAAAAATACAGCATGTTCTTGTTTTAATTCTTGAAATGTGACAGCAAGTGTCCCTAGTCTCCTGGGTCTAACAAACTGCTAAAAGCAAAGACGCCAACAGATAAAGAACTGTAAAGAAAGTTTAAAACTATTATTTATAGAAAGTGGATTTTTCTCCCACCTAAATTATTTTAAAGGTTTGATTTACTAAATTTATCAGTGTCAGACTATACAACTGTAATAAAAAAATTATTTTATTATTTTTAAACAACCTTAGAATTGTGTATTAAGCATTATTTTAAAAATGTATCAATTAATAAAATGTTTTATTATAACTATGCCACAGCTACTCATTCCAGCAACCATAATATAAAATAATATAATATAAAACCATTATAGTCTCTGCAGCCGGTTTAACCTCTTTTAGATCAAGACATCTCTATTACGTGACCTGAGAGCAACAAAGCACACAATGCATGTTTAAATAAGGCAAGAAAAAGGACACACCCTGTAAATCCTGTTCCTTCTGCCTTTATTAAAAAGAGGAGTCTATTTACCCCCAAAGGAAAAAACAAAACCTTTTAAAAGGGATAGCGTATAAGAAATATTATGAATGTAGATAAATAAACTCAGCATTGCTTCAAATGACCTTGTAAGATGTTTGACTTTGTGAAGTTTAGAAGTCTAAACATCCCTTAAAAACTGCATGAAAGTTTGAGGGTCTAACTGCATAAATGTTAATTTAATTAAGCAGAATGATTCATTTTGACAGTGAATAGGTTTATTTTTTGTTTTTTTAGGCCAAGCTTATAACTTTCACTAAGCTTTAGTAAGCTGTATACATTGTAAAAGCATTTAAATCTATTTTACATAATCTTTATAACTCGTACAACTCCTATTAGTAGTTCAGAAGCATTTTTATGAATATGACCAAAAAAAATAAAAAGAAGTGGGGGAAAAAAAGACAAACATTATCATCAGACTTCCTGCTTTGTTTCATTCCTTTCTGCATGTGGATGGTGTGGCAACAGCTGTCTTTTCACAAACAGTTGCAAAACATAGACAGGTTACCCCTGTTTGTTACTTAATCAGTTTCCCAACAGTGACAGCAACGGGAGGAAAATGTGTCATCTCTTCTTTCAAATAAGAATCAGAATGACAGCTTCACAGAGAAGCCGAGAATTTGATGTTTCTTAAACTTGTTTTAAAAGACATATGAGTAAACCACAATTTTACTTTACTAATTCTTATTCTACTAGGTTTAGGAGTATTGGTAAAAGATTAGGAGACAAGGTTTAGTAGCAAACATTAATTAAAGCAGCACGACAAAGAGTTTTTCAGAAGTTGCTCCATCTGGCAACAAGTTAAAATGACATACATTTTTGCCATAATTACTCTGTCATATTATCTTACCTTTTCATCAAAAACCATACCAACTGTCGGTCCTGTTTCATTCCTAGGGTAGATCTAAGCTTCTTTTGTTCGTTAAAACCCACACAGTATTTACTCCCATCTCGTCTCCAACCACAACCTTACTTGGCTCTTTTCGTCACTCTAGACAACAGTTATTGTCTTACTCTTGCATGGTGTGTGTGATGGAGTTTACAGTGTGCTTATGGCTGGTCTTTTATGACCAATCTGCAGAATTAACTCTAAGATATTTAACTATGACATACACTCTGCTTATTTTTTCTCCTTATATCTGAGTGTGACTGATCAAAACCTTACATAGCGAAAATGTAACATAATGGTGTTTAATAATTTTATGTTTGGGATGTTTACACACTGTAATGTTTACACTCCTAGATAATGTGAAGATATTTCTATAAACTCTGTCCAGTCAGCAAGGTTATTGAGCTGCAGTCTATATTTTAGCTTTAGTATCAGGGTTTTTTTTTTGTCTTTTCAGCAGCTTTTATCAGCTAAAGCAAACCTGCATCAAACACTGAGTTTGTGTCCTAAACGCTGAACTAATTACAAGCACATCTGCAGCCGCCATGGTAACATTTGTTTGTTATACTTTGATCTTTAAGTGCAGTGGTCCTGAATATGCAGCTCAGAGGTGCTAGTGTGGTGTAATCTCTCGTAAGCAGTTTCTCTCTTCCTTTGGTCCATCAGAGCTAAAGTTGAAACAGAGAATTGAGCTTCTTCTCTACCAGGCTTGCCACTTAACTTATATTTTGCTTGTAATAATAATGGAAAAGATCTTGTGGAAACGTTATGGTTTAGCAGGGTGTCTGGTTTGGGAATTTTCCTCTTGGCTTTTTTCATACATTTAACATGCACTGAAAATTGTTACAGTCGCACTATTGCAGTCTATGCTCTGGGTTATTGTGGTTTAGAAAGAGCTGAGACAAAATACAAAACCAGTTTCTGCTTATTCTAACACTAAGCTGCTGTCATAACCATGAATCAGGACCATAAGATCAATATTCAGACTGAAATGTGTTTCCTCTATGATGACTGCTACATTTGTTGGAAGCAAAGAATGTGTTTTTTAAATGAAAATTTGGGGGAAAAAAATCAAACTAGAATTTAAACTTTGAAAAATCTTCTTAATGAAAAATAGATTTATTTAGTGTACCTTTGATTTTTTTTATTCTTTTACCTTTTTCAAATTATATTTTTTTAAACTTTAGTTTTTAGAATTATTAAAGAATAAAACATTTTTTTTCTAGTTGCATTTTACGGATCAAATTCTTTTCACTTCTGGGCGCAGGCTTTTCGATGAGTTGAGGTGCAGAGTTGCATTTCTAATGGTCAGCATGGAGGTTAAATACAATATCTTTTATCGGCCAAAAATCTTATTTAAAACATTTAAAAAAGTTAGAAAAAAAAGTTGACAAAGCTCTGTTGAGTAGGACAAGATCTTATCTTATCCCAATAGATACCTAAGGCACCGATGAGACACTGTGGCCATCAAGTGGGTGATGGCATCCCTTGGGTTCTCAAGTGGGCGTCCTCCTTCTTGGGTGTTTCGCTGATAAGCAAACAACGCCTCCAGAGGCTTCAGCAGTGAATCCCATTGTCTCAAGTTCACTCCCATCAACCATTACACACTGGAGCCCCAGGCCAGGTCCTTCCTCCTGGTCCACAGCCACTGGCTCCCCTTTTCAGCGGCCTTGGAGAGGTCCTTGATTGCCTGTCTGTGGGCCTTCCCTCGCACCCCCATCTCCCTGAGCAGCCTTGATGTTGACGGGGCTATAAATCCCCTGCAGCCTACTTCCACCGGGCATACCTTCACGTCCCATCCTTGTTGTTGGGCGTCTGCTGCAAGATTGGTGTATCTCAGCTTCTACAGCTCAAAGGCTTCCTCTACGGCACCTTCCCAGGGTACCGTGAGCTCAATGATGTACACCAGCTTGAGTGAGGAAGACCACAAGACGCAAGCTGATGGATGCAATTTCCAGTGGAAAGCACAGCTTTTTGTCCAGGTCTGCCAGCATTTTCCAGTACTGTGCGCTGCCCAGCTGCCCAATGTCAGCCCTACCAGTGATGGTGAAGGTGGCTTTACCCTCTCGAACAAAAAATGTTGGCTGCTGGTGGGATGGAGGAGGGGGAGCGCATTTGCACTCATTCTCTGGAATTCCAGCACTGCTGCAAGACTTCTGAACACCTGGTTGTGTCGCCAGGTGTAGCGACCTTGGGTAAGGCTGGTCTTGCATCCCACTAAAATGTGCTTTAGTGTTGCTGGACTTCGGCACAAGGAGCACGTGGGGTCGTTGCCATACCATTGGCTTAGGTTTGCAGGTGACGGTAAAACATCATAAGCAGCTCCGATGGTAAAGCTTGTCCTGAATGCCTCCATTTCCCATAGATCTTGCCAGGAGAGCTTTCTTTTCTCAACTCCTTCCCATGCCATCCATTGCTCTTGCTATGCCTGTGCCACGGATTGCGTGCACCTTGCTGCTTCCTCTTCCCGCCGTACATCTTGGACAACCAGCTTGCGCTTCTGAGCTGGATTGGCATTGTTCCAAGTTGGTCTGCTAGGCCAAGGCCACTCCTCCCCTCCTGAACATGTCCCACGATGTTGCGGTGTCGGAGTGCTGCCTTTGCCTGCTCTGTAGCAGCTAGCGGGGTCCACTTCCTCCCAGTGTGGGTGCTTGGAACACAAGTGGGTCATTGGAGTCTTGGAGCATAGTCTCCAAGCTGACCTTGGCACACTTGTACTCCACTTGTAAATTGAAAAACTAAAATATGAAAAGATAAAGGAAAATATACAGTTAAAAATAGAGAGAGGTTAATCTAAAAAAAAAACTTTTAATTAAGAACTTTTCAAAGTTTCATTTCTGGATTGCATTTTTTATTCTACTTTCATTAACAAAATTTACTTTGCTTCAAACAGTAATGCAAAAAAAACAATAATCAGATGAGAAACTCTGCAGGCACCAAATATGACGGGAAGAAGACCACAGCGTGGATTCAGATTCCAACAGGAATCAGTGGGAGTGGGACTTTTGGAGGATCTTCTCCCCTGTATAAAGGTGTGTTCACTGAGGGTGTTTTCCCAAACCCTGCTAGTTGACACAGAAACCGAGAGGAGAAACAATGATCAACGTCGCAAACAGTTTGGTAGCAATTTATTTTTATGCTTTGTTTAACAATTAACAATTAAACAATTTAATTTCTTTAATCATCGATGTAACTTTGAGTTCAGGTAGGATAGAAATGCTGGTTGCCTGTTCTACAACTCCAGACTTTCTTTCACATGGGACGCAGGACTGTTTGTCTCTTTTTCCTTAAAACTGACAATATAAATATGATAACAGTGAGAGCTGGTAATCATTTTAGAATAAGTTGGGCTGGGTTTTATCAAGAACCTCATAATCTCTTATCTTCAAAGAGTACATGTCAGACTAAATAATACTACTACAGCGATGGTTTTAAGGTGTTGCTTTATTGTATATCTCGTACCATGTCCTTGGGTTGTGCTGTTCTTTTTACATCTCGTTGCAGGTGATGAAGCAGACTGAAAATGTTTTGTCATTATCTCCTTTCTATCTCCTCTTTCTTTCATCTTTTCTCTTTTTTTTCTTTTTCTTCTTCTGTTTTTCCTCTTCTGTTCCATTTACACTGCAGTGTCCATATAAACTGTAAAATCCCCTGCATAATTATAATAAAGCAATTTATATGCATGAAACAAGTGGAGCAATATGGCAATTGCCGTACTGCTTCACTTGTGAAAGTAAAATCTGTTGGGCTCTTTTTGGCATCAAGACAATTATTCTCATTGCCATATTAGCAGACAGGACGCTGTAAAAAAAAAAAAAAAAAAAAAAAGAACCTCATAATTCCCACTTTGAGTCACATTTCAATTTAGTATTGATTTGATAGTTATTTAAATAGTCTGATATGATGGCATAACAAGTAAATGTACATAATCATCTTTTTAAGGAGCCTGTTGATACATTTTAGATATGTAGGTATTTATTTATTATGTTGGTTACATGAACAGCCATCTTTCGTACATTACAGAAGTGCCAACAAATGTATTTTTGAAGTGATTAAATATCAACATGGAGTACATGAGTTAAAACACAAAACTAGAGTAATGAAATTTAACTTGAACCAGACAGAACAGAAGGGAGCCTTCTGCATTGTTCAGTCTACCAGTAGTTTCTGGAAAAACTGACTCTTTTGTGTTTTCTCTTATTACTCTCCAGTACCTTCACTACAGCTGGTTTTGGTTCACCTTTTGTGCCAGTCAAAAATGTTTGAATTTTTCGCTGCATTTTCTCTCAGTTTATTAGTCGTCACGTTTACCACTGTTCTTCCTCTTAAGGACTAATGATGACTTACTTTATGTTGTTCATAGTGTGATTGACAGGCTGCTGGTAACATGTATTCAAAAGAATAGGCTGGACTGGATTCCAGTTTGGTTTACTTGGGTACATAGAGTTTAGGAGCAGCCTAAACTTAAGTTTAAACTACTAGAATGACAGTAAATGTCTGGTTAGGTACCATGAATGGGGACTATTTAGAGCTTTAAAAAGCTCAAAAATGCACAGCTGTCTTATTGGTTATGGTTATTGTTAGAAATATTTTATTTATAATCCGTTTGTGTTTAATGGGTTGTGTTCTAATGAACTATTATGATGTATAATGTGTGATTCATCTTTTATTAACTCTTGCTTAAGCTTGTTCCAGATAAAGGTCATGCAACAGACGGGTTGTAAAAGAGACCTGAACAGCCTCTATCACATGTTTCTTCTAAACATGTGTTCTTGGAACAATTCAATTGCAAAACAACCACATGCTTTGTTTTAACATATGTGCTGAGGTTTAAAGTAAGATCCTTTTGTGTCCCCTTTTCCCTTTAGTTAAACCTCAGCTGATGTAATTAGGGACATCCCCTTTTCTTCAATAAATGGCGAGCAGAAAGCTGAAGACTGCAGATTGGGTTGGAGATTTGTAAACTCTGAAGTCTCCTTCCTATTCTCCTCGCGAGAAACTAAATTAATTGTCTCTGTGCTTTCTTTTGTTTCCCTGTATGTATGTATGATGTTTTAGGTGCTTAGACCTGACAATAATATCTGTGTTACGGTTCCATGACAGCTGTTTAGAACAGTTGCTATATACAAAGATTAAACAAAAATTGTTAATTAAGATGTTGTTAAATTGTTATGATGATCTTGAATCCTTTAAGGAAAGAATGTTTTCTTTCCACACAAGATTGCAAAATACATTACCCTTAAATTTTGCATGATATATGCTGAATGTATACCCCTATTCTTGCCCTATCACTGCTGGAGTAACGCACTGATTCTCAGAGCCCCTACCTACCAATGACAGGCAATGGTGGACGCAGATGGATTTCTAATTTCCAAAGCTTATAAATTACCTGAAGAAAGCTTTAAATTCCTTCCTAAAATGCCAACCCTTTCTCAATATAATAGCATTGGTGATGCTGAAGTAAATAACTTAACAAAACACAATGCTTCTTCAATCCCAGATGGTTATCCTATTAACCACATGGTTAAAAATGTTCTGGGAAGCATTTTGCTTCACAGGATGAATTCCAGACCATCCTTAAGGATGCAGGAGACAGGCTGGTCTTTAAACATTAAAGACAGATTTTTATGTGGCAGTCTCTCTGACCTAAATGTGATGTGTTGCTCAAAGGAGGGAGGAAGCACCTTAGGCAGAAAAAGCTATCAAGGAATACATGATTGCTCTTAATAGAATAGAAATCTCTTTATTGCAAAACATATTTATGGGTAAAAATTAATATTGTGTAAAAGTAAATCATCTGCACGTTTCTATTAATGCACAGATTACCTTCTTACAGGATCTTTCAGAGCAGCCTGAGAACAAGAATGTGGTTTTCTATAAGGTGGAGGTGGATGACGCTGGTGTAAGATTCCTTTGTTTTTGTTCATTTCTACCACAACAATTTATTTATTTATTACAATCTGATGCCATCCACCTATGGCATAAGAAAGATTTGGGTTGTCATAAAATGGTGTTTAGTTAAAAGGCTGTCAATTGTCAGCGGATTGCATCAGATCTTCACAGCAGTGCTCCTCCCCCATATTATGAAAATGTATTAACATTGGAGAGGAACTACCTATTTGACTAGATATCTGACTCAACAGGATGGAAGCTTAGTCGACAGGAGCAAATGCTAGAAAAAGAGTAATCTGAATCGGCTATACTGGCAAAGAGTTTGTGCACAAACATGGAGTGTGACTGAATTTAAATGTTTACATTATATGGAGTAAGTATCTATAAACAAACTTATAATACATATATGAAAACGTCTGGAAAAAAAAAATAAAAGTACTGCATGTGAAATTAATGGTAGCAATATTTGCAAATGCTGGGGGGAATAGAAATTGGCAGAGAATGGCAAAAAGGAAGGGCGTCTTCCAGCGGCACAAGTAGGATAACTGGTACTGAGGTTTGCCTAAGTCAATCTGACTGCAAATCTGAATTAATTAATAATGATTTCATGTATTTAAAAGGTAGAGATGGAGCCTCTGAACAAATGATGATTAACTTGCTGACACTAGGGCATTTTATTCCAAAATACAGATTTTCTCTTTTGTTCTTTGTTCTCGGGAAGTGGCCTTCCAATGCAGCATTACATGCTTGCCTACAAGAGCAAGATGGTAAGAACAAACACATATTGATAAACACTTAGATTTGATTTTCCATTTCAGAGATTATTCATTCTTTCCACTGGAGAAATGTATTTCTATTAACAGTGTATTAACACTTTTGCAGATCAATTCCATTGTCTATAACTTAGTGCAAAGGGTGCCTCAAAAAAATTAGAAGGAACATTAAAAATATTGCTGATTCCTTTCAATAACTGGGAGGTTGAATGTTTAACTACAATTAAGCAAGACAATGATATATGGAAGATTGCCCCTAATGTGGTAAAATAATTACCATCATGGCTCTGTCAAGCTGCTGCCTACCTTTGTGAGGCAGCAAAAAGACTAATACAAAGTGAATCCAGTAGAACTTTTTAATGGTCTACCTGCAATGGGTGACATGGTTGAATAAACTTTTGGCTCTCAAAATGGTATCGGTGCCCTATTTGTTGGTACTCGCCGATACCAATACCGCTGTTTTAGTGCTGGAATGGGGGCCCCACCCAATACTGGTAACGGTATCACACTTATTTTTTATGGCGCGTCTCCGTGGAAGTGGGGATGCCAATATGGCGACTGGTGGCTTCACTTTTTTCAAGCCATCAGCAATCCAGTGAATACGTAGAGATCACTGGATTCATCATGGTAATGGGCTCCTCTACTTAATGAACGGCTGGCAGCTCTTTTATTTTCTGCCTTTCATTACTGGATCAATTGATTAATCCAAGAATAACTGGCCATGATGACTGAGGTCAGGCACACCTGGATTAATCAGTTCATCCAGTATAAAAAGATGGGAAACAAAAGAGCCACCTTAAATTCAGGAAGAAGTGGATTTGTGTATAGAGCCCATTGTTCCCAGTGTCCTAGTGTTCACTTCCCACAGGTACATGTTGCTTAGCTAGCTGAGGACTGAATGACACCGACTATCACAATGGAGCATCTACAATTTTCCTGTCATTTTCCCCCCACTAATTTTTCATTTAAATAAAGAAAAAAAAAAGCCCCAAAAAGTTTCATACATGGATTACTTTATTCACTTCAGTGAAAATATACAGAAGGGTTGAGA
>NW_015150572.1:178276-180826 GCF_000732505.1 Cyprinodon variegatus
ATATATATATATATATATATATATATATATATATATATATATATATATATATATATATATATTAAATTTAATTTGTCTAAATGTTAAGAAGCTTTTCCATAAATAGGTGTGAACTTACCTTCTGTTCATTTTTGTAGAAATGGAATGTGGGCATGCATTTAATTCCGCAGTGTTTGCTCACATCCTGATGGAAATAATGCATATATCATTTTGGGGGTTGGCAGGGATAATTACAATAAATAAATAAACTAGCATTAGCATCTTAAAACTGGTGAATATTCTCAATCATCCATGTGTTAGTCATTCCAAAAAAGTAAAAACAAACGTTTTCCAAGTTTGAAGACATTTCACTTCCCATCCAGGAAGCTTTTTCAATTCAAAATGTCTGGATTAGTGTTGAGATCCAAGCTTTATTTAGTAGCCCAACAAACCCTTGTTTTGGCTTAGAAAAACATGGAGATTCAAATGGAAGAACAGGTCCACCCCCTATTAATGGGGAGTCGCTGAGGTTCATAAGCCTGCAATACCGATACTGGTCTATCTAGCATCTTAACCCTATTAAAATGTGGATCTGTTCTTAAGATAGCCCATAGTTGGACAACCTTGAATTCTAGTTGTGCTGCTGAAAGACACCTTTCCATATCTCAACCTTCCTCTACAACTTTTTCAAATTCTCCTTCTTGATCAGTTATTTTTTTTTCCATAGAGTGCTTTTTGTTTAATGGTAAAGCAAGTAGTTTCTATTCATCATGACGCTTAGAGAAGCAGGGAAGTGAAGAGCTATAAAAATCCACTAATAATCGACTCACTTACCTCAAGGGCATTTTATGATACCAGACTCTGTATTTTGACATGAATGGATAAAGTTAAAGTATTTATTTGATGTTTAATGACTTATTAGATTAAATTTTATGTTTCAGTGTTGTACTGTGGTTGCAATCCATAAGAGGGCAATGCTATTTATCTTTAGAATTCAGATCATGATAGAAAGCGGCACATATGTGCCAAAGAGCAGCTGCAGCTCCTCACAACACACCCTGTTCCACCGGGAATGTTTTCAGAGATGGTATAATGAATGAAAACCAGATAAATACTTACTTCAGCGTCATCCACATCCACTTTCAAGAAAACCACATCCTTGTTCTCAGGAAGCTCTGAAAGTTTCTGCAAGAAAATTGTTTCAGCAGGTTAGGTCTATACAAAATATTCTTATTGCATTTAATGAACAAGATCAGGAAACAGATTCATAATGGTACCGCCATACATGTTTGACACCCAAAGTCAGACCCTGGAGCTGAAAAAGTGAAACCTCCTGCAAAACTAGAAAATATGCAACAAGGTGTTTTGAAATGACAAGCAGCCTGATGCTACAGGTCTAATGTAGACTGCAGCTGGGATAGTTTGATGGTCAATTGTCTGCAGTGTTAAATTGTCCCATTATATGCTCTGTTGCTTTGAAAAGATACTTCTCAGTCAAAATTTGGTTGTTTAAGGTGGAAAGAATCTTAGTTTTTAAAAAAAGATCCCAGGCTTCCCCTGGGATTTTCAATGCAAATTAAAATCATTTTTAACTATAGTTCAGTTTAAGTGAATTATATGCAAATTTGACAGCATGTATTAATACCAGTGTTAGGTATTGTATATTTTAATTGTCAGAATTTCTGTTTTCACTGTTTTCCTTCATCCTTTCTGCATTAAATTATTAACAATTTTCAAAATATGCGATTAGATGCAGTTACTACAGGATGTTTAGTGATATAGAACACAATTCTTTATGAATCTGGTGTCCTAAAGAGAGCCATGTTTTATTCATGTGTTTTCAGACAGTATTTGAGATTGTGGGGCAATGGTTGCTTTGGCATGTAATTGCATTAGAAAGACAGTAAATGAGTAATAAAGAGTTTTTATCCTCACTTTTATCCTTTGACAATAGTACTACATTATATTGGGAAACGATTTTAAGTTCATATCACCTAGCCATACATAAAAGCAGTTAGTTACATTTTTGTAAGTTCCAGTTTTTTCTGCTTCAGTTGCCAGTAGTCCAAATAAATTTGGTCCAAGTCCAAGGGCTAAATCAGAATATTGAAGCTGTTCATTTTCCAGAAACATACATTTCTTGACAGAAGAAAAAGTGCTTAAACCATAAGTATGAAAGTAAAAATCAAGACATGAATATTGCATATGGTCCTTTTCCAAAATAGTATATAAAAAATATAAATTCCTAAATAAATGTTTTTGAATAAAGCAATATCTATATTAACCAGATCAAATGTGCATTTCTGCTCAGCCTTTTCCTTGTACAAGGTGAGGAAGGCCAAACAAAAGGTTGCCTCAGCAACAAGCTTCCTGTCCAAACAGATGCCGCTCCCTTTGTACAGCTAGGGGCAACATATGAGACACATTTGGTTTAGAGTCAGAGCTTCAAGGGTTTAGCACAGTGGCGGATCCAGGGGGTGGCTACTTGGGCTGCAGCCCCGGATCTCGCTTCTGAGCTGATCAGAGTAAAATGTGCAGTACTGGAATTCACCAGAGAGTGGCAGCATGTGC
>NW_015150572.1:183701-185536 GCF_000732505.1 Cyprinodon variegatus
AATATTAAAACAATAATCTACTTAGAGGTACTATAATAAGTCATTTGGTGGCAGCGGCCACTATGATGTCAGTCTCTGCTGGCAGCGGCCACTACGCTGACACTATGGTGCCACCACTGTGCTATGGTGCAGCACAGTGGCAGCGGCCGATGCCAGCAGAGACTGTGGTGGCGGTCTCTGCTGGAAGCGGCCGCCACTATGCCAGTCCACTATGGGGGAAACGTTTCTGTGCTACTTTGCGTTACATTTACACCAATAACTATGAAATAAATGTAAGTTTTACATTTTAAACAGAGGTAAACAAAAGCAAAAGCAAATCCTTACCAAATTCTCCACTACACGGACCATGATAGCGTTCTTTGGATGCGTGCCAAGATAACTGCAGCTAACTTCAGGCTGTGTGGAAGAAAATAACTTAGTTTCAGCGAACGCCCAATCGTTTTTAAAGACTCAGTCAAGCTAGAGTGAACCGCAGCCGGATCCAAGTTTCCGGCATGTAGCAAATAAAAGCTTCTGATTTCGGAAGCTTACCCCCCACCCAACAGCGTAGGTTTGATTTGAACTTATGTAGGGACACTATTGGTCGGGTGTCATTGGTGCTATGCAATATGCATGCCCTTTTTTATGCTCGATGTGAGCATCCGTACTGATAAGAGGAATTCATTGTTAAAAGACAAAAGCATCATTTTGCTACATTAATAAAAATGTTATAAGCGCTACACTCATTAGATGCTGTTTATCAATGTTTGAAGTATCACCGGCTCTGATGAATGTGGAATTAGGAATGTTTTCCACTTTGAACATGGTTTCATTTTATCTGGGGCTGAAAAAATGAATCATATATATATATATATTTTATTTTATTTTATTTTATTTTTTTTCTTTCCTCCAATGCGACCCAGGTCACTTGGCTATGTGGTCCTAATTCGATACGAATCTGATCTTCTCAAATGCGACCTGTGTCTGAACGGCCAGGTCGCATTCATCCGACCTGAACGTCATTAATACCAGACATAGGTCACTATTCTGGGACTTGCAACAAAGAAGAGGCAAGAAAAACAACAACCATGCCAAATGATTATGAGTATGAGGTTCCATTTGTATCAAAAATAAGTCGATGTAAAATGTCTAGATGTTGTGCTGTTGTTGCATATGTATTGTCTGCATATGTCTATGTTGCATATGAAAATGTTGTATATGACAATGTTGTATATTACAATTTTGTATATGTAGATGTTGTGTATGTCTATGTTGCATACTGTATGTCTATGTTGCATTTGTCTATGTTGCATATGTAGATGTTGACACTAGGGGGCGTAATAGGCCAATGGACGCTAACTTGGTGGTTTTATGAAAGCCATTTATAACTGAAAATACATATTTTTGGACATTTAAAATTATCAAAATGCCACCCATAGTTCATAAAAAGGGTTAACTCAAATAATAGGCCTCAATAATAATGCATTTTGATGTTTAAAGTTATCAAAATGCCACCCTTTTTTACTCAGAGGCTCTGGGGTATGGCCTCTTACGCCCCCTAGTGGCGGAAAAACGGTTCGGTTGGTTTAGCTGCGTTTGAAAACCCCTGTCTTCTCCAAGTACATCCCGCTGCAGCCTGCGGGAAGGCGGGGCTACTTGGGTCTTCCAGACATTAAAGCACTCCCGTCGCTCTTTAAACCAATGGCTCTGTTCGAAAACATGGGCTGCATCCTCCAAGGACGCGGTCTACCTAGACTGGATCCTTCGAAGTCCTTGAAAATAAGGAGACCGGAAGAGTTCTGGCTGTGAATTCAAAAAGGTCTTCCCTTTGGCGGGTTTTACCGCCGTATGCTCTG
>NW_015150572.1:188208-192380 GCF_000732505.1 Cyprinodon variegatus
GGGGCCTAAACTGAAAGCAAAAAAGGGCTCTGAGACAAAAACTTTAGAATACTCCGGCAAATTTCCAGATTAAAACCCTAAGTGTAAAGGAAAACAAAAGTCCTGACTCAAAACTATTTTCACTCCATGAAAATGCTAGGCGGTACCAATTGAAGCAGTTTTTTTCACAGGTTACATATCACATGTACTGCTGTCTGGGCATAGGGACAGTTTTAGCCAATATGACAAAAAAGTGATTTTTAAAAACGTACAGACTTCAGCTTTAAGACTGCTTACCCTTAAAATTGTCGAGTTGTTTTTTCCCCCCTCAATATAACATGCAATATATTTTCAGCATAATACTTTTCAGATGAGAAATAGAAAAACTACAAACCCCACAGTGTCATCCACATAAAGAATAACTACATTGACATTTCACAGTGAATTACTTTCCATTTACTCTACTTTCTACCGTTAGACACAATGTTGATGGTTAACTCATTTAATATCTTTGGTATGTCCAAGATAGCCAGACTAATAGCCTACTATGCTAGATACTATACTATGGGATACATCAGCGTTTATATTGCATTTATTTATGGATTTTCTTGGTTAGCACACAGGTCACATTCGCGCATGATTTGAAAAAGCTGCGAGATTTTCCGCTAGATGGCATGATTTTTGTCTGGGAATTGGTGTGAATCAGACACACTCACCACCCAGATAACCCTAGATTAAAAATTATCGGTCAGTTATTAGGAAAATTGGCATAATTGTATGCCATGCACACAGTGTAAATATGGCTATCTTAAGGCAGTCTTCTGTACAGTGATTCAGGTCATACATTAAAAAATTTTCATAAAATGTTCTTCTCTTGCATTTAGATTTTATAGAGCTAAACAAGTTAAATTGGTGACCGGTTGTTATTGTCTTATTGCTGCATTTATGTTGTCAGGGAAAACTAATCCATAGTCAGTTAAAAGTCAGGGAAATCTGAAATTATCAAAGACTGTGGAAACCCTGTATAAAATAACTATGTATAATGATTCTCTAGAAAAGTCACAATATATCAATAGTATCATCTTGTATAAACATACTGGGACTCTAAAATTAAAGTTATTCATTTGTGACATTGACTTCTGTCTTGTGATTTATCTTAAGTTTTTAACCTGTCAAGTTTTTTTTAGATTAACATTACAATTTATTTTTCCAAGCACACAACAGTTTAAAGCAAAGTTTAGTTTGGAAAGTGTCTTTCATTACTGGATGAACTGATTAATCCAGGAATAACTGGCCATGATGACTGAGGTCAGGCACACCTGGATTCATCAGTTCATCCAGTAGAAAAAGATGGGAAACAAAAGAGCCACCTTAAATTCAGGAAGAAGTGGATTTGTGTATAGAGCCCATTGTTCCCAGTGTCCTAGTGTTCACTTCCCACAGGTACATGTTGCTTAGCTAGCTGAGGACTGAATGACACCGACTATCACAATGGAGCATCTACAATTTTCCTGTTATTTTCCCCCCACTAATTTTTCATTTAAATAAAGAAAAAAATGCCCCAAAAAGTTTCATTCATGGATAACTTTATTCACTTCAGTGAAAATATACAGAAGGGTTGAGACACTAGGTTACTTTAGAACATACTTTAGTCAGGTTGGAAATGAATTCAGTTGATGGACACGCTGATCTAAAAACAGGACAACAAGGCCGTCACAGGAAGGGTGGGACATATAGAGGACATTATGGTTTAGGTGAATTGTCTCAGGTATGTTGAGAAGGTAATGGCATCAGACGTCGGGGTGGGGTACTTTGATGCCTATCTCAGCTCTTCAAGTTTGCTTTTCAGTGTTGCCAGGTTGGCGCCAGAGAACTCAAACACCTGAAACATTAAAAAAATAAAATAAAAAATTTAGTTAGATCACATTAGGTCACAATCTCCCATACGTCAACAAAACTGGGGTATTGTACGATTATAAAGACACACAATATATATATATTAAATTTGATTTGTCTAAATGTTAAGAAGCTTTTCCATAAATAGGTGTGAACTTACCTTCTGTTCATTTTTGTAGAAATGGAATGTGGGCATGCATGAAATTTTGCAGTGGGTGCTCACATCCTGATGGAAAAAATGCATATATCAATTTGGGGGTTGGCAGGGATAATTACAATAAATAAATAAACTAGCATTAGCATCTTAAAACTGGCGAATATTCTCAATCATCCATGTGTTAGTCATTCCAAAACAAAAAAAAACAACAACACACGTTTTCCAAGTTTGAAGACATTTCACTTCCCATCCAGGAAGCTTTTTTCAATTCAAAATGTCTGGATTAGTGTCGAGTTCCAAGCTTTATTTAGTAGCCCAACAAACTGGTCTATCTAGCATCTTAACTATGGATGCACGATATTGGGATTTTGACCGATATCTGATATTTTAAAACTCATGTAGCCGATTATGTTGGCATTTTAAACCTTGCCCAGGGACTACAGTTGAAAATTAGCTACTTAGCTAACACTGGCTCATTTACAGAAATGTTTATTAATGTGCACTGTCCCTGTTCAAATAAACACATAAATAAATAAAATAAATAGATAACCGATATCGATACTGATGTTAAAGCTGGACAAAAATAAGTAGTCATTGAAAATAGTTTTGTTATCCATTTCTGACACTTTGAAAAATAATATATATATACACTCAAATATATTTTCATACGCTGATATCAAATTGATTTTTAAAAACGCAGTATCGATCTATTTTACTTTCAAAATCTCATGAAATTTCATCGTTCTGTTACAAACTCTGGTGATATTATGCAAATTCTTGTGAGATTTTGTTAGTAAAATAGATCGATACGCGTCAATATATCAACATATTAAAATATGGCAACATTTCGTGAATTTTCGGGGGATTTCGTAGCATAACGATGACATATAGCAATATTTCATTAGTAAAAGAGATTGATATGGTGTTTTTAAATGGCAATATATCAGCATATGAACATATTGTGATATTTTAATGTATCAATATTTTTCCCTCCTCTTTAGAAGTTTTTAAGTCTGTAAAAAAGTTTAAGGAAAAAGTCTTTTTTTTTTTCAAATATCGGGTTAAATATCGGTGGGGTGGCCGATGTCCGATATTCAGTTTTAAGGCCAAACCGATAGGGGGACGATTATATTGTGCATCCCTAATCTTAACCCTATTAAAATGTGGATCTGTTCTTAAGATAGCCCATAGTTGGACAACCTTGAATTCTAGTTTTGCTGCTGAAAGACACCTTTCCATATCTCAACCTTCCTCTACAACTTTTTCAAATTCTCCTGCTTGATCAGTTATTTTTTTCCATAGAGTGCTTTTTGTTTAATGGTAAAGCAAGTAGTTTCTATTCATCATGACGCTTAGAGAAGCAGTGCAGTGAAGAGCTATAAAAATCCACTAATAATCGACTCACTTACCTCAAGGGCATTTTATGATACCAGACTCTGTATTTTGGCATGAATGGATAAAGTGTTTATTTAACCGGTTCTACCAGGTTTGTTTTTGTAAATCACGTTTTTCCTTCCCCCAAGGGAGAGTTTAAATCGTTCATATCCCTTTTGTGTTTTTTTTTTGTTTTTTTTAAGGAAAATGTCAGCTTATATATTAATCACTAGTCGATAGAGAAGATCAAACAAGTTATGATTAACCCACTACTTCATACTTTCCTACCTCATTTAAACCATTAGTTCTGTTAAGCACATTGGATGATGTTTTACGATTTGGTATGGTATAATGAATGAAAACCAGATAAATACTTACTTCAGCGTCATCCACATCCACTTTCAAGAAAACCACATCCTTGTTCTCAGGAAGCTCTGAAAGTTTCTGCAAGAAAATTGTTTCAGCAAGTTAGGTCTATACAAAATATTCTTATTGCATTTAATGAACAAGATCAGGAAACAGATTCATAATGGTACCGCCATACATGTTTGACACCCAAAGTCAGACCCTGAAGCTGAAAAAGTGAAACCTCCTGCAAAACTACAAAATATGCAACAAGGTGTTTTGAAATGACAAGCAGCCCGATGCTACAGGTCTAATGTAGACTGCAGCTGGGATAGTTTGATGGTCAATTGTCTGCAGTGTTAAATTGTCCCATTATATGCTCTGTTGCTTTGAAAAGATACTTCTCAGTCAAAATTTGGTT
>NW_015150572.1:193368-205982 GCF_000732505.1 Cyprinodon variegatus
ATGAATTTTGCATATGGTCTCTTTCCAAAATAGTGTATAAAAAACATAAATTCCTAAATAAATGGTTTTGAATAAAGCGATATCTATGTTAGCCAGACCAAATGTGCATTTCTGCATAGCCTTTTCCTTGTACAAGGTGAGGAAGGCCAAACAAAAGGTTGCCTCAGCAACAAGCTTCCTGTCCAAACAGATGCCGCTCCCTTTGTACAGCTAGGGGCAACATATGAGACACATTTGGTTTAGAGTCAGAGCTTCAAGGGTTTAGCATGTTAATAATTTTATTTACAAAAAGCTAAATTATATCAAAAACACTAACACAAATCAGTTTAGCATTTCAACAAATATTCACTGCCAAAATCTACTTACAACAAATTCTGGTGCAATCTGTTTGCAAGGACCACACCAGGTAGCTGTGAAGTCCACCACCACCAGTTTGTTTCCTGCTTCCTTCAAGGCAGACTGGAACTCGCCCTATGAATTAAAGACAACAAAAAATAAAATAAAACACATAGAAAACATAAAAAAAAAACACAATGTAATTAAGCTAATCCTCCAACATCAAACAAATGTGTTTTATTCATTTTACTTTATTATAGCTGATGGCATAACATTGGGCATTTTAGAGAGGGGATTTAGCAGCATAATGGAGGAAAAGTGTCTGTTTACAGTGTGTGTTATTTTTCTATAAATATATAATTTATATATATTTTAACCTGATAAAAACCAGACTAGGTCACTGCGGTGTGCCAATTATGAAAAGGTCTGTCACTGAGCCACAATGCAGACCCAACCATACCCCACAGCTCAGCTGCATTTGATTGACTTTATTGAACTCAGAGTGGAGAAATGTATTCGTTACAACAGCTTTTTTTTTTTATTTAAATATAGCAGGATTATTGTACAAGGTTATTGCACAGGATATTTACATAAGTATTTATATAGATTGATTTTTATATATACTTAGCTACTGCACTTAGTGTCAAATATAAAGAAACAGGTTATTGTGCAGGGCATTTACATAGATTATTTTCATATATATTTAGTTAATGCACTGAGGGTCAAATAAAATAGAAACTGGTTATTGCACAGGGTATTTACATAGATTCATTTTTATAAACATTTAGCTACTGCACTGTGTGTCAAATATAAAGAAACAGGTTATTGCACAGGGTATTTGCATAGATTGATTTTTATATATACTTAGCTACTGCACTGAGTGTCAAAACAGAAAAAGGTTATTGCACAGGGCATTGGGCTGTTTAACGCTTTCAATAGTCCCCCACCCTCGGCCTGCTCTGAGCGGCAGAAAATCGTTCCAGAAGTTTCTGTTTCAGCTCCTGTACGTCCATGTACCTCAGTAAACATGCCTGCCAGTTTGTCCAATAGTTTTGAACGCATCTTAATAGTGGCGGATAGATGGCTAGGGGTTGTTAGACTATGCTTTGGTCGGCCTCTTCCGGGTTCAGGGCTAATTCGGCTTATTCTAGCAACTTCATGACTTTTAAAAACCAGGTCCGGTTTAAATGTCATTATGTTTAAAGCTTAAAAAAATATATTCCAATTTCAGCTGTTTTCATTAGCTAAACGGCGTAGTTTGACGTTTAACCCGATTTGTAACTTATTATAAAACGCAAATAAAACTTTAAATTGAAAATGACATAGCCCGTTAGCTAACCACTGAACTCTACAGATATGAATGGGAAGCTAACTTTAGGGATGTGGCTACATCATGGTAAAAGTCCAGCAGCCTCGCGCACGATGACCCAGCAGGTTCGATGTGAGGGACGCGGAGGCTAAATGTTTTTGGTTAAAAATCATCAATGGCTCCACGTACATATCATTTTAATTTCCTTAAACTCGCTTTAAACTGACGGGCCTTGAAAACACGTTTAGCACGGGTAGTGAAGGGGGGCTGTGGAAGAGGCGCGCGGTGACACGTTTCTGTGCTACTTTGCGTTACATTTACACCAACAACTATGAAATAAATGTTTTACATGTGAAACAGAGGTAAACAAAAACAAAAGCAAATACTTACCAAATTCTCCACTACACGGACCATGATAGCGTTCTTTGGATGCGTGCCAAGATAACGGCAGCTAGCTTCTGGTTGTGTGGAAAAAAAATACCTTAGTTTCAGCGAACGCCCAGTCGTTTTTAAAGACTCAGTCAAGCTAGAGTGAACCGCAGCCGGATCCAAGTTTCCGGCATGTAGCAAATAAAAGCTTCTGATTTAAGAAGCTTACTCCCCACCCCTCCCTGGGATGAAACCAAATTGCATATTTTACAGAGATTCTTATTTCTTAAATTCATCTATTTTGGATTATATCTATATGTTTTAATTTACACATTTAATCTTATTACGACCACTTTTATTTTGAAAACTACTATCGCGACGCATTAAAATGACTTGATTTATTTTCCCAATTCATTACTGAAGAGCACCCAGCGACAGTTAAAACTGTCAAAATTATTTCATTTGTATACATTCTTCTTCACATTTCCTGATTAGGAGCCACGGGTATTATATATATATACTGTATTTGATTATGTATAAAGTGAAACCGGAGTCAATTTCCGGAGATTGCGTGCAAAGAGCTGAAACGGTACTAGTTCCGCTCCTTTTCAATTTACCGGTACAAGGTTTGGCTGCTAGTTAGAGAACGTTTAGCGGGAGAAGAAAGTACACACTCAAAATGAAACAATCAAATGCAACACACAAATAAACAATAGTTAAAACTCCACTATCATATTTCAACAGATATGTCGACTTTTTTGTTTTATAACTCGCAGCTCGGTGCGATGGTTCTGCTGTTTCCAGTTCCCCCCCACTCAATCCCTTTCCCTATTCAGGCCAAAAATGGGGCGGATCCTTTGTTACAAGTCAGAATGACTGGACATTTCTGGGTTTATGGTAAATGATTACTCACCGCAGTTACACGGTTACATTTCCTCTCACGTTCTCTTAAGTTTTGCAGGAAAAAAAAAAAAAAAAAAACAGGAAATAAAACAGAATAACATATAGTAAATAAAAAGAAACATTTTATTGTTCTTTTTAAACAATGTTCAGGAATACAACGAGCTTTACTTAAATTTCAATAAGTTACAACAACAGAGAACTATACTTGGGGGGTGAGGATTGAAGAGTCCTTTTCCTGAACTATTTAAAAGTCCTGAAAACTGGGAAGATCAACCAAGATCCTCCTGCAGAGATGTCAAAAACTCTCGTGTAACATAACAGTCAAATGTACAGGTTCTAAATTGTACATGAGTACAATTTATTTTGCCTTAAATGATAAAATGTATTTAAAAATATATATTCTTATATATATATATATATATAAAAAAAAAACATGCACAGAAAACAGATAAATGTCCCCCTCTGCTGACTGTGTTGGCAGGGAGAATCTAAGAAAAAAACTAACCTGATCTAATTTAGCTCTAAATTAAAACATCAGACAGGATGCTTTACTTTATGAGCAGTTAAATACCTATAGAGCTCTGGTATTCATATAATTAAAATTTAAATAGAACTTGAAACAAATAGTTAAATCTAATAAAAGAGGAATGTAGAGAGAAGGTCTTGCATCTCAGAATCTGATCCATCATGTGGGGCGTTTCCCATCCCCTCCATCTTCATCCATGTTTCTTAAATGGACAGATTCCCTTTGCACTCAGATACTGAATAAAAGCAAGTATAATTAAATCCACTTCAGCGTCTCTGATCTGTTGCATGGGGAAATTCAAAAACCCTTATCCTGTTTTGGTGATTCTGCTCATTTGTGGCTTGAGAGATACGCTTCAGGTCATATTACACAACATTTCTCTTTATCTTCAGCTTTTTAGCAGGTTGTGTGTCAACACTGATACTTGGGAGTTCTTGATACTTGACTAAAGCCTGAAATCCATCTGAAGATAAGCAGTCACAAAGCATAGCTCAATATTTACACGTGTTTTTTCTTGTTTTGATTTTTTCTGTCCAACATACATTTTGGAATTAAGGTCAGAAAGTGAAAGTACAGTTTCAAACCATAACACATTTTCTGAAATGTTTAACACATTTCCTGCTGTTTTTGGCTAAATTTTTTCAAACTCTGACTGAAGATGGATTTTTCTTTTTCCGATAAAAAGAAAAAATCCCCCACAATCGTCTTACCTTGGGATTATAAATAATTGTAAATAATTATAATTGTAAACTGAACACACAATTTCCCAGGAATAGTAGGTAATGCCTCTTGCAGTTTTATTTACTAATTTTCTATTATTTTCTTAATCTTGGGAGGGACCTTCAGTTCTCTGTATTGTCACAATTGTTCTTTTCCCCCCCATTTTGTTAACAATTCCAAAGTCTTTAAATCATTTTAACTCTCTTGCTGGCTGAATCAGGGCCTCTCTGTTGAACAGTTTTTGCTGCAACAAGGTAAAAAAATAAAATACTATTAATAAAAAAGGAGTGTGCACCCACACTTTTTATTTATGTTTTATTTCTAACCCTCTTAAAAAAAAAAAGCATTGTTTCTGAGTCGAGTTCTACAGTTAAGGGTAAAATAATGTAACTTTTTGTTACATCACAAAATCAGGCACTTTAACGAGGATGTGCAGACAGGAATATTTTTCATAAGGTTTTAAACTATATAGTAACCATCGTCTGAATCCTAAAGTCCATTACACAATTCAAAGAGGCACAAAGAATTAGATTAGATTAGATGAGCTTTATTGATCTCACAACGGAGAAATTCACATATTGGCATCCTTTATTTGTCATACAAATTCAAGCAGTAAATATTAAAGAGGCACATAAACTGCATAAAATGCACTAATGCAACAACAGTAATAGTAAACACTTCAGATTAAGACACATTAAGATACATTCTCTATCTAGCTGACGATTGAGGACTTTTAGTGCTGTTCAATACAAAATTAGTGCATGTCATTTATTACATAATACTTGGCGTTTATTTGTAATCTATATGTAAAAGATAGAAAGGGACATTTGGAAACATTGTAGAGTAAGGCCTTCAGCAAAGTATTCATACCACACTGGTTTACATTTTTACACCCATGACTTCAGACCTGGATGGAGGTTCACTCCTCTAGCAATTGGCTTAAAACGTGCAGCAGGAACTTCAGTGGAAGAATTCATAGAATATGCAAGAATTAGATCGACCCGGTCAATGCCCAGAGATCAACGTTCACCGATTATCTCCATCCAATCTGATAATTCTTTGGCTATTTTGCAATGTATAAAAGGGAAGATTTTGCATCTCTAGATGTGCAAAACAGGTTGAAATGTTTCTTCTAACTTGCACCTATAATTCCAATAAAAGACGGTCAAACAAAGTCCTGTTTTAGACATTTAGTGGTAAAGAATTGCAGGAACCACAGAAAAGATTTTTGGTGTCTGTTGTTAAATTAAACTAGCCTAACTTCCATTCTACTGTAGCCATGTCATGCATCAAAGAAACAAATACAGCTAGCTGGCAGCTAAAAGGGCAGGATGCTAAGGAATGGAGCTAGATTTCTAAACAGGACGTCCCAGTCGACTGCATTAAATGGTTAAGAGAGACAAAGCCAGAAAAACAACAAAGGAAAGTGAGAGGATGTGTTTATGGGTGGGGCCAGTTGAAACACCATCAGTTGCCCTGAGTCATGTTTTCATATCATCAGGTTGGTATTGTAAGAAAGAGTAACCTCTGTATGAATGTTTTATAGGGCACACCTCCGGGAAGAAAGCTCCTGTTACACTAGACACTACTTGACTCTAGATTTTAGCAGAACTTCCTTTAAGCTATCGGTTAGCCACTTCAGTGCACTGTCAGATTTAGAAATAAATCAAATACATTTTTGATCTTTTAGCCAAACTGAAGTTCTCAGCTCTTATCCTACATCTAATCTACATTGTTAGTCGTGAAACATTCAAATCTTCTCCACATTTTACCTTGATTCTTCTTACACAATACCCCTCCTACATGTAGAAATTCCTCAACACCACCTCACACAGCAACTACAGCCTTGCCAATGTTTTCTCCCTTCAGCAGGCCCATAAATGCAGCTGGCATGTTCTCAAAGCCCTTTGTGATGTGCTCTCTGCACTTAATTTTCCCCTGTAGAGGTAAAATAAATATATTAATTTAATTGCACCAATGCAGGAGGACATGATGTTTTAAAAGCTAATCCTAAACGTACCTCTTTTAGCCAGGCCATCAGTCTTTTTAGGCTTTCAAGGTTTTTGTGTTCCCACCTGTTAACCATGAAACCCTCCATTTTCAGCTCCTTGAAGATCATTGTCAGGTGTGGGTACGGTCCTGAGAAATATTCCAGTTAAATCCAACCTGCCTATATCACCGTCTCAGGCGCTATAGATGAATGATTTTTAACATACGCACCTGTCTGAGGAGTCGCATCATTGTACGTGGAGATACTCCCACACACAGCTATTCTTCCAAAGCTCTTCATCTGCTGTAGAGCGACGGTTGAAAAATGCCCTCCAACCTAATAAGAGATTAAAAAAAAAAGTTGCAAAAACAAAGTGGAATAAATGACCAACAAGTAAACTGCACAGGCTTCACTTACATTGTCGAAGAAGCAGTCGTATCCCTCAGGAGCTGCCTTCTTCAGAGCCTCCTCCAGGGACGGAACCGTTTTGTAGTTGAAAGCCTCATCAAACCCCAACTCTTTCAGGTATGCTACTTTGACGTCCGTCCCGGCCGTACCCACCACCTTACAGCCCTTGATCTTGGCGATCTGTCCCACCACATTTCCCACCGCTCCGGCCGAAGCGTTCACCAGCAGGGTCTCGTTCTTCTGCAGCCCAAGGACCTCCTCTATTCCATACAGAGCCGTCAGTCTGAAGGTAATAACAAATAATACAAAACAGCATCACAGAGTCTTCATTAAATCAATTCATTATGCACAGAAAATTACATTTTAAGCCTTTGTTTTCTAATTATTTAGTTAATTATGCCTTTAAACTAAAGGTTTTAAAGGCGTCTCAAAGTGATGTTGCCTGTTATTTTTCAGAGCATGTTTTTAACTCTACGTATCCAGAACCAAACATGGAGAAACAGCATCTAGTTCTTATGCTCAACTTATCTGGAAACAAACTACCAGAAAACTGAAACCCTGAACTGCTTTAAATCCAGATTAAAAACCTATTTTTCAGAGTGGCCTTCGACTGCGCTATGAAAACATTATTAGCTCAAGTTTTATTCATTCTTTATAAATTAATCTCCAATTAATCATATTTGTTGATTATTTATTTACATCTATTCCACAACAACAAACCGTTTCCCTGTGTTTTTCGTGCTATCTTTTTTCATGTACAGAACTTTTATTTATCGCGCTACTGAAATGTGCTATATACATCAACCTGCTTTAAAGCCAATAAGAATGAAGTGTTTTGCTTCCTTTCTTTTTTTTATCTGAATATCACAGAAACATAAAGCGCGTTTGAATCCAGCAGCATGGAGAACACTGCAGACTGTTGCAGTTTTTCAGCTGCCATCCATTGTTGTGCCTTAACACCGAGGATAAATGCAAAAACATTGTAGCTAAAGTAGTTGACAGCTTACAAAGAGCTGTATCCAACCAAATCAATGGAAAGTTGGGTGGAGGGAAAAGTTTCTTCCATGCAACACTTCTCTAAAACAATCATTAATGCAAAAGAAGCTCCCAATGAAGTAATCATTCGATTCACAATACAGTCCTACGACATACGTTTTAATATCCATTTAAAAAAATAATTGTATTTATCTCATATTAAATTATAATTTTCTAAAAAATAGAAATAAAATATATTAAGTCAGTCTGTGCTTAAATATTATAAACTATAAGCATATATTTTAGCATTTCGTTCATATATTCAAGCTATTCTGATTTATTGACATGGATCTATATAACTCTAAAGTGTTAGTTTAAACCCCTGAACATTTATTTTTTTATTTGAACAATTCTTCTCTGGTATCCAGAGTTTTAATAAAGCAGGAAAACATCCAATTTGATAAAATTTTGGTCAATTCCTTACAGAGTATGACCTGTGATGGATACAAAAAAATAAACTTAAAGTGGACATTTCTTTCGGATTTAGATTCATTTCCAAGATACAAATCTTCTAAAAATGTTCTGCATCATCAAACATCACACACAATAAAGCATATTGAATGAATCTTTCTTAAATAATTAGCCAACAATAATATGCTGACAGATTTTGTGAAAATTGTCACTTACCCTGGCATCCCGACATTACCCAAAGCCAGCGACAGCGAAACATCTAGAGGCCAGTCAGACATGAGGGGGGTGAGGTCCGTTCCATCGCTGATGGCGTGGCTCCTCCAACCACTGCGGCTCACCACGTGGCTTCCCACAGGAAAAGCCTGGTTTTTACTCTGGATCACCCTACACAAAAACAAACCAATCTACCAGTGATGCTGCTGACTCGGTCAGTGAAAAATATATTTGTGTCACAACGAATCAAGTGTCCTAAATATTAAAATTATTGTAATTCAATAAAAAGAATTTAAATACCCAGAACTAGAAAACCTACATGATAAAAGCTGTTTAAAGCGGGTTATAATGTGTAACATAAAAAAAAAAAAAACCATATATGGGTTTCAAACTGGTGCCACTGATGGAGCTTGTTCTGCTTTTAGTAGCAGCCCAAAACGTACAAATGGAAATGTCTCATCAGTAGAGCAAACTGCAGACTGAACCTAGAAGAAGGTGCTGGGGTCTAGATAAGCTGCGTTCACTTAACCTCGGAAATCTGAGCTTGGAGAATTCAATTTGTTATACGTTAGGGCTGAAACAATCAGGCGGACTAATCAGAATTAGTTCATTAATAAAATTATTTTGTAATCGAATAATCACTAATTGTATTAAGTGTCTAAAACATGTGATTTGCAAAAATTTGTATAAATGAGGCCAAAACTGTATAAAATGTTACAAACCTATTGAATTTGAGATCAAAAACCTGTGTAAACCACTGAAATTGATTTGTGGTGCTTCTATATTTTAGCCATTCAAAGTGCAGACATGTTGTCTTTTATCTTATCGAACCACCTCTCTTCTCAGACTAATATAATCAGTGAATTAAACAAATATGAAAGAAATCAATAGCTGCAGTCCTAGTATAAGTTAAACAATCAAGTTAATTACAACAGTAATGTTTACTACAAGCGTCTGTGAAGTACTATGTTTGAAAAATTAAAGGGGATTAAAAAAAAAGAAACAAAAAAAACACTACACTACAAACAGTAAAAAGATGCTTTATTTTTGGCACCTATAAGAGTCTAAATCATTGATCTCTATTTATTCAGTGAATTGCTGATGGCCCAAAGAAAGTGAAGCCACCGGCCACCATCTTGGTGCTCCTCACTCCCACAGAGACGTGCAGTAAGAAACCTACCTGTGTAGCATTTGGCTGCAAAAACAAGCAGATTGCCGGCTGTGGGAAGATGTTTCACAGGTAATTGCACAGTCAGTGGATGTGCTAACCAAGAAAATCCATATATACGCCGATATATCCTATAGTATAGTATTGTAGTAACATTAGTCTGGCTATTTAGGACCGACTCGAAGACATTGACTGAGTTAGCCATTGACTTTGTGTCTAACGTTTGAAAATAGAAAGTAGAGTAAATAGAACTAATTCACTGTGAAATGTCAATGTAAGAATTCTTAAGTGGATGATGCTGTTGTTTTTGTAGTGTTTGTTGTATTTCTTACTTGAAAAAGTCATGTTACAGCTAAAACATTTTTAAAGGCTAATGCACAGACACAGACAGAATAAAAGTATATGGCATCAGTCAAAATGTCAGGAATAGCGTTTAGGTCTCGAACTCAACGCTATTCCTGACATTTTTAATTGAAAAAGCTTCTTGGATGGGAAGCGAAAGTCTTCAACCTTGGAAACAAAGTAGGGATGCACGATATTGGGATTTTGGCCGATATCCGATATGCCGATATTTTAAAACTCATGTAACCCATAACCGATATCGATACCGATGTTAAAGCTGGACAAAAATAAGTAGTCATTGAAAATAGCAGTTTTGTTATCCATTTCTGACACTTTGAAAAATAATATACTCAAATATATTTTCATATGCTGATATCAACTTGATTTTTAAAAACGCGGTATCGATCTATTTTACTTTCAAAATCTCGTGAAATTTCATCGTTCTGTTACAAACTCTCGTGATATTTTGCAAATTCTGGTGAGATTTTGTTAGTAAAATAGATCGATACCGCGTCAATATATCAACATATAAAAATATGGCAAAATTTCATGAATTTTCAGGGGATTTCGTAGCATAACGATGACATATAGCAATATTTCATTAGTAAAAGAGATTGATATGGTGTTTTTAAATGGCAATATATCAGCATATGAAGATATTGGGATATTTTAATGTATCAATATTTTTTCCCTCGTCTTTAGAAGTTTTTAAGTCTGTAAAAAATAAGTTTTTGAGGAAGAAGAAGAAGTAGTTTTTTTTTTTTTTTAGACTTTAGAAACTCAGAAGCTGATCAAATATCGGGTTAAATATCGGTGGGGTGGCCGATGTCCGATATTCAGTTTTAAGGCCGATACCGATAGGGGGCCGATTATATCATTAATCCCTAAAACAAAGTCCAGTGGATTGTTTTTAATCTTAATTTTGTTGTTAGAAATTACGCAATATTCACACATTTCAGTTCAAACTAAAAAGAAACTAACAGAAGGCAAATGCAGGGAGAAGCAATGTTTGCTCTTCATGCGGCAAGAAATACATGCGATACAAGAAAAAAAACAAAAAACTAATAATGCCATTACCATCTGCATAATGTATCTAGACCTCGGTGCAAAGCTGAGGTAAATTTTGAATTTCTGCACATCTAAAAGGATGTTTTTGTTGTTTGGTGTCCCTGTGATGAGCACATCAGCTATGCAGCAGATGCATTTTTTGTGCACAATGTGGTTCGCTTCAAAATGGGAAAAATGTAAAACATCTGGGATTTAAAACATAGTGCGGATCACAGAAAGTGTTCTTCCTGAGAACTTTCTCCTTGGAACTCATCCATTGAACATCCCCAATAGCAATGATTTCTATCTCTGAACACCCAGCCAGGAATGTTCAGGGTCTGCGCTTGTCGGCTCCTCGCTCATGTTGAATCAAAGGCTTTATAATTAACCACAGGTGCAGCCCGAGCCGTTTCAGTAAATATCAGACATGCAAATCACATCATGAAGGATAAAAGAGCGTTCGCCGTTCCTGTTCCATTACAGTTGTTTTCCTCTTACTTTGCAACTTGAGTTCCGATCATCACATCCCCTTCCTTCATGTGGATACTGCTGAACGGCCTGCAAAACAACAGAAACAGATATTATAAACCCTTCTTTATCGAATGAAGGCCGAACATGAATGTTCTCTAAAACTAGGACTCACCTCATGTATGGATCCACACTGAGAAAAACCGCCTCCAAAAGCACCTCTGGAAGAACAGAACAATTCAAGTGTAAAATCATTAAGAGAACAGTGTTAGAATACAGAGCCTACAAACTCCGTAAGCCTTGTCACATTTTGTCACGTCAAAATCAATATATATCTTACTGGGACTTTAATAGAATAGCACAAAATATAACATATCATGTGAAGCTGAAGAAAAATGCATTGTTTTTTTTTTTTCAAACAACACAAATATAAGATATGTGGTATGTTTAATTTGTTGAACCCTGTTTGGTTCAGTCACTGATATCAGCTGTTTTGGTTACATGTGTTGCTTATTCTTCATTACTAAATGATATGAGCTGATTCAGATATCGTCTGGACTTTGACTAACTTATTCTTGCACATGAATGATGGATTCATTTAAAGCTGCAGTGTGTCATTTTCTGCATCATCCACTGCTTCTCACCCTCAAACAAAACGCAGGCCGCCATGGTATAAGTGGCTTTACTGATATTGTTTACAAAGATAATTTTATAAATAGCATTTTATTAGTCCGTGTAGGATATAGATTTTATACAGGCCTAATTTGTTGCAGTCACATGAGAGCGTAATGCTGATCTCCACAGTCACTAGTATATCAGCTCTGATCTGTGACCTGCTCCTATGTAATAATAGTTATTTCTAAGGCAACACAAACGTAAAGATTGAGTTTTAGTTTGTAGATGATAATAAATAATAGGGGGGGAAGCCTCCCTCTTCCATCGCGTGTGCACCCGTTTCTGTGCACTCGTGTCAACTTTTGGCACTTTGAAGGCGTTACCCACCAGACAAACCCACCCGCCTGTGATTGGCTACTTTTCAGCTGTTTCTCAATATGTGTACTTGTGCGTTCTCATGTGCTCGTGTACTCGTGAAACGTCATCACCCTCAGTCCTAGTACTGTTCCAATTCACAAGAACGGACAAAGTCGCCAGATGTTGTTCTCGCCCCTCCCCGTTTACCCAGCAAGCATCAGAGCAGACTTGTCCATTCTTCAGATTGACAGCTGTCCCAGCATGCACTGCAGCAGCAGCAGCTTTTAATGGAGCACTCACAGAGCTCAGAGTATTAAAGGAATAGTACACCCAAAACATGATTAGCCTTCATTTTCTACTCACCCCCATGCTGAACAACACTCTGGAGTACTTTTTT
>NW_015150572.1:206975-209220 GCF_000732505.1 Cyprinodon variegatus
AAAAAAGTACTCCAGAGTGTTGTTCAGCATGGGGGTGAGTAGAAAATGAAGGCTAATCATGTTTTGGGTGTACTATTCCTTTAAGTTAAAAGTTCTCTTTTCTGTTGCTCAATAAAAGTACATTTTAAGATAATTTGAGGCAAGAAAAATATACTTTTAAGCATCACTATATGGCCCATTTACAGATTTAATGCTTAAATTGAAAAATACATTTCCGGAGCTGAGAGCAGCCTTCGAAGGTAACGGCTAATCCTAGCTCGTCTGCAGCAGCCCTCTCTAGGCATAGCCGTGTGAGAAGGACCTCTGGCTCTGATGGTGAGTTTTTTGTTTTATTTGGCAAAATGTTCATTTTGTTTGTGTTTATCTGACTGTGTTCATTATTATTCCCCCAATAAATGAAAAAGTTAGAATTTATAATTATCTAGAGACTATTAATAACAGGAGGTTAAATGCAGCTCCAGAGGAGCTGAGCTTCTGATGACGTCACGAGTACGCTTCTGTTCCAATTGACCCAGATTAATGCTGCATGCTCCCGTTCCCCACACACTTTGCTGTGTTCTTCTCAAGAACATACTTGGCGAGGACACGAGACCGTACTCGTGAAATGAGAAACGGACAGGAAATCCCGCCTCTCGAGGCTGTACTCTTCTTCATACTAGCAAAGCAACTTCAGGCTAAATGCTTCTCATCAAGAGTTGGAAGTTGGTAAGCAAAGTCATTATTAGATACAATATGGTCTTGGTAAATACTGGATTCTGATTGGCTAAAACAGTTATAGGACATCATCAAAAAAAAGTTCAGGTCAAATAGCCTGATAGTTTCTGCTAGCTCAAACAGGGAGCAGGGAGGACAGTGTATGCCGTTACCTTGGCAACGTGCCACAACCCAAGACGCAGGATTTACTGAAAAGTAGCCAATCACAGGCATGTTTCTTTGTCCCATGGGTAACACCTTCAAAGGGACACAAGTTGACTGCAGCATACAGAAACGGCGAGAAACAAGCAAGGCTGCTTGCATGTGAATATCAAACCACACGCGCAAGCAGAGAAGGAACAAGCACTCATGTGTGACATATTGAAATGATGGTCCTCTATTTACACATGCAACGTGCTTTCAGTTTTTGTTTTTTACTGTGTTTGTTAATGCTCTTTTTTTTATTAACTCTTATTTGTTAATGTCACAAATTACGTGGAAAGGGTGACTAAAAACAATGCATAAAATATTGTTTAATTGACGATTGTTTTCAGTCTTATATATATATAAGATGCCATATTTAAAGATGTTTCCCACATAGTTCCTTTTGTTGTTTCGATTCCATCTGACCAGAGCAACCTCTCACACATGTTTGTTACCTTCCCTTCATGGCAAACCGCAGATAGGACTTATTTCATCATTGGTTGTTATCTTGCCTGAGCCGTAGCTCTCTACAGCTCCTCCAAAGGTAACCTGGGCCTCTGGGCTGTTTAACCTTCTCCTTGCAAAGCAGCTACATCTTGCAATTGTTACATTTTTTTTCCTTTTCATACAAGAGGCTGAAATGTTCTCCTTGAGATGATCAAAGCTTGACATAGTGTTTTGTAACCAACCCCTGCTTTAAACTATTCTATAACTTCCTCCCTGACAGTTTTCCTTGCTTTTCCAAGCGTTTTGGATTTATACCATGATTAAATTAAACACAGATGGAGTTAGTTTGATAGCAAGCTTGACTGCTGAAGGCATTTGATGGCATTTTTATTTAATGGTATCAGAGTAAACAAAATTATATTTTCCCTTTTTATTTATCAATTATTTTTGAAGAGAAAGGATGTGAAAAAGTAAAAGTTTTCTTGCCTCCATCTTTGGGTTCAGGCAGCTCCTCCACCCTGAGCTGGAAGTCGCTTTCCTTTGGGAAGCCATCAAAGTGTTTGGCCAGAGTCCATGACTTTGCCTGAACCATGATGATTTATAAACTCAAGGCTGCAGGGAGAGAAAGAGCCACCAGACGTGATTAAAGGGAGGACATGTAGCATATGGAGGAATAATATAACCATTGAAAGGGAAAAGACAACCCATTGTACAACATATTAAGTAATTCTCGATTTCTTTGCATTTAAATTCCATAAAGTTAGGCTTTCTTTTGTCAGTCTTTTAAAGTGGGTTTGATGAGCCGTTCTTTTGGACTTCCTGAAGGTCTTTCCAAGATTTAAAATCATCAACCTCTGTGATAAAGTCTATGAGTAAAATGAATATATATATATATATATAT
>NW_015150572.1:211030-213417 GCF_000732505.1 Cyprinodon variegatus
TGGCGCTATAGAAATAAACTGAATTGAATTGTTTGTATCAAAACGCATACCTCCATTAGAAAACCTGCAGCACACATTAAAAAAAATAAACAATTAAATCACATATTTCTAGACGTGGGTAGTAACTTGTTACATTTACTCAGTTGCATTTAATTGAGCAACTGTTTGAAAAGCGGAACAGTTTTACAGCATTGCACTTTTTACTTTTACTTGAGTAAAAATATGATAAAGTATCAGTACTCTTATTTAAGTAAAACTGGTTACTCCATGCATTTTGAATAAACTCACTTAAAGGAAACAAATATACACCATTAAGAGAAACACTTTCTTCTATTTTGTACTGGATGCCTATTGGTTAAATGTTATTTTCCATCTGCTAAGTCAGTTGGAAGGTGAGTTAAATATATGAAAGTATATTGTAATTTACCCTATTCTACACATTGTAACTGTTTTATACGTTAAAATATGTATTTTGAAAAGTGTTCATTCCATCCAATTGTACAAATAGGAAATTGTATCTATATTATGCATATCCCTTAATAATTAGTTGGTTTTATTACACTATTCAGTTAAATATTAAACCAGTTGTGATGATTATGGGTGAGTAGATTAGTCACCAAACCCCTTTGGTTACTTACTTGTGTCATTTTTTTACCCTAGTCTACACACTGTAACTGTTTTGTATTATAACTGTTTTATACTTTAAAATATGTATTTTGAAAAGTGTTCATTCCATCCAATTGCACAAATAGGAAATTGATCTATATTATGCATATCCCTTAATATTCAGTTGGTTTTATTAAATTATTCAGTTAAATATTAAACCAGTTGTGATGATTATGGGTGAGTAGATCAGCTACCAAACCCCTTTGGTTACTTACTTGTGTCATTTTTTTAAATGTTAATTTTACTGCAGTAAACACATGAAGAAGTAGTGCTACCTTTACTTTAATAGTACAATATAGTGAGCTGTTCTGATTTTAAAGATAAGCATGGCTGCCATGTGGCTCCAACAGCTGTGAATTTAAGAAGCCTGAAGTAAACAGAATAAATGCAGGCATTAAAAAACAGGAAGATGCCAATGTTTCCGCGTACGGTTTTAATAATACTGATGAAAAAAAAAAAAACAAGCTGAAACAATGAAGAGCAACACTTATTATAAGTAAACAGACATGGAATCTAAACGAGCATCATTAACTTCTTCTAAAACAGAAAAATTAATGTTCTCACTCAGTCGGACTGCTGTCTTTTTCGGTAGATCTCTGCAGAATGTCGTTTTTCGGGCTGAAAAACCACTCAGTGAATCTTGAGAAGTAAAACCAGCTTAAGTAAAAAAGGCGGAACGAACAAACGACTGGGAGGTCGGGAGAAACGCTTCCAGCGTGCGACGTGATTGGTCAATAGTTAACCCCAGCCAATAGCGTGCGACGTAGAACGCCCACGCTAAAGCTATCGTCCAATGATATCGTCGCAAGCCAAAGCTTACAGAAAGTAAATACATTTTTTTTTTCATGGCATGTGTAAATGGTGGGAACTTTTTCTTTTTTAGTTCATGAGCAAGAAACAGGAAAAACCAGGTTAGGATTTGTTTGAGTGTGTTAAGAGTCATGTTATGATGGCTGGACTGTTGTTTTGGAACATCTCCAAGTAAACTAAAGTTTCTGTATTGACTTACTGATCTGTAGTGTTTACTTTATGGAAAATGATCCAACAGAGAAAGGTGGTGAACTGAGTCCTAGATGGGCTGGTTGATGGTTTAGGGCCAGACAAACCTGAGTGGTTTGATCCATTATGCAAGCTGCTGTACCTCCACTAGCTTACAGTCTATTTTAACCTGGACTATGAAGCAACAGAAGAAGGTGAGCTGCCCTGATGAATTATGGCTTCTTATTTTATCAGATGTCTTTACAGGAAATCCCATAAAATGCACTATAGATAGAAAGCAGACTTTGGAAGGGACCAGCATTCCACAGAGAAGCCTTGATCTTGCAAGGATACATGCCTACATATTGACTTTTCTATTATGAATATTTTTATTGGATAACATATACAGATGCACACACAGCACGAGAACATCTAGCAACTAACAAGCACGCACACCATAAAATCAATAAAAAAATAACAAAAAAAAAGACAATATTTAGATTACCCAAAATATTACCATTAATGACAATAAAAAAAATCAGCAAACATTCTAACAAAGAAAAGCAATGATAGCTGAACAAGTAAGACAAATCAGAAAAAGAAAAATTATAAGAGGTAGTTAGAGCAGCTTGTGCTCTGAGAAGGTTGCAAACACCCGGTTCGATCCCCACATCCTGCACTCTGGGTCCTTGAGCAAGACCCTTAACCCCACACTGCTCCCTGGGTGCTGCACAATGGCAGCC
>NW_015150572.1:215614-216780 GCF_000732505.1 Cyprinodon variegatus
GAGAGGGATTTTCTCCATTGTGAGATTAAAGAAATAAATAAACTACAAGGGAGTAGCAGCCTAGTGGTTAGGGCATATCCTGAGGTTCTGAGTTCCAGCCCCACTCCCACAGACTGCCACTCTGGGTCCCTGAGCAAGAGTCCACACTGCTCCCTGGGCGCCCTGTGATGGAAGCCCACTGCTCCCACAAGGGGATGGGTTAAATGCAGAGAGTTCATTTCATTCCTCTTTAACTTTGACCGTTTAATGACAGTAAAACGCTGGAAAACCCCCCCCAAAAAAACAGGCCATTGACATTAATTATTCAACATGGACCTTCTCAACATATTGTAGAAATGGTTGCCACAGCTGTTCAAATCTTCTTTCCGAGCCTTGAGCTATATATCTTAGTTGTTTCACTTTAAGATAAGCCATTATGTCCATCACTCACTGCCTCTTCCACCTTAGTAAAATAGTCTGTTGTGCAAGAAGTGTAGCAAAGGCCATCCCACAGTCCGGTGGAACCACACCTAATAAGGCTGTGACAGGGTTTGGTTGAATTGTTATTTTCCACTCTGCAGTGATTTTTTTCAAAAATCCCCTCCCAAAAGACTTTCAGCCTTGGACAGCCCCAAAATATATGGCTGAGGGTACCAGGGTCACATTTACACCAAGGACAGTTTTCTGCATATTGACTTAGAAATGGGATTCCTGGATGGCTGTTGTCTCTTTCAGTGGAGTGATGCTTCCTGCAACAGACCAGAACACACCCAGAAATGTTTTAAGGAGCAGAGTATCTTTGAAGAGTTTACTCTGACCTTTACTATTCAGACATCAATTAAAACTTCAGTTTTGTGAAGATCTTTTTTTTTGTGCTTCTGTGTTACATTGACATCAATGCAAAACATTTACCATCCTCCTATCTGAAGTGTTCCTCTATATCCATACTTATATCTGTCCTCTCCTGCTTTAACCAGGACGGGTCTCATAGAGACACCCAGATTTGACTCTGCCTAGACCTCCTCCAGCTCCTCTGGGGAAACTGTAAGAAAATAACTTAGTGTTAATAGATATATGGCAATTATTTAAAAACAAGGTAGATGAGTTTCCAGGACTTCTTCCTTTAAGTTGATTATTGTAAAAGGTGAAAGTTCAGCTAAATTTTGTATTTTTGTTGTAAAATGAAG
>NW_015150572.1:217914-219420 GCF_000732505.1 Cyprinodon variegatus
ACTTTGTAATGGGATCCTTGAGCCAATCAATTATCACTTTTACCTTTAGTCTAGTCCAATAATAAATAACTCCTGGATTGTTGGACAATGTTGTTCTAGGAGGATTTTTTGATCTTGCTATTTAATGATGTCACCATTTTAGTGTAAATGAGCTGACCCTAAAAATGACTTATCCTACTAAGTAATGAATGGTGTCATGCTGCTTTACTATCAGTATGATCCTGGACCAGACATGTTTAAAAAGCTGGTTCTGTTTCCAAACCTTCTTATTGGTCAGTGGCTCATCATAGAAACACATTTTATGCCATTCCTTTGCAGTCCACTCCTGGCTTTTCCTCCAGAATGTGTCTTTATCTGATCATTTGAAGCATAGCTACTTTTTTAAAGTTTTTAAACACCAACTCCTTGAAACTCCTATAGAAGATGGATCTCATGCTGGAATTCTTTGGGATGGCCTTATATAGCTTCTTTTTTTTTATGTGAAATAACTTCCCTCCTACAAGTCCATTGTGTTTTTTTTTATGTTTCTATGAATCTAATCTTAAGTGCAACAAACATGTCAGCCACGGTTAGCAAGAAAAGGAAAGATTACAAACACCAATCCCCTTTCAAGCACAATTTCTTATCTTCTAAGGGACATCTAAGGTAACATTAAGATCACTGGAGTGATGCTAGCAGGTTATTGTGAAGGTTTGGAGACAGTATTAAATTTTTGAATGATTTGTGTCTATGTTTACCGTACTAATAAATGAACCATGGCTGCTAACCATCAGGGTGGCCCACGTAGCAAAAGGTTAGGACATCACCGGTTTCCTTTATGCCTTATGATGGACCGAACCAAAGCCAAGCCTACATGTAACTGAGATTATGACTGTTTGAGCTGCATAGTTGAGAAACCCCACACCAAAGGCCTGTGCTTTTACTGCAGTTAAATGTGGCTGCTCAAAACCTTAACTCAAAAGGAAGAAATAGAAATGCATGCCACACTTTTGAGATTAAGAAAAACATGATGCAACCGTTCATGTCGGGGTTTACCATGTAATTCCTATAGCATGCATTCTAACTGTGTGATGAGATGATCATTTCAAAGGGATACAAATAATGTTTGTAATTATATAACAAGCAATGTAAAAAGAAAAGGCCATCTGAGATATGTTAAATCTGATCATCAAATGCCATCTACATTTGGTAGCAAGGACTCGCCTGTTAGGAATAGAGGATGATCTGCCTGTTGGTTTTCAACACAGAGACCTTTTACACATTCTGCAGCATTATGCCCGGAAATGTATCTTGGCCTTCTGGATCACTGACAACACTCCCACTCTCAATCAGTGAAAACAAAAACAATGACTGGTATTGTTCCATTTGAGGCTTTTTCTATGGCATTAAAGTATAAACCCTTTGTGTTCTATTGGTCCTGGGACCCATTTCTTAACTACTTACACAGTAAATGTTGCAGTGTTAAAGTAACACTCAAGAGTACATTTGGTCCCACTCTGAATTAGC
>NW_015150572.1:220391-250646 GCF_000732505.1 Cyprinodon variegatus
TATGCCAACTTTTATGTTTCTAGCAAAAACCATTTGGCCACGGTGATGATGTAAAAATGTGGTTAGTTTTTAAAGATTTCAGTCAGAAAATGTTTATAAAAGCAACTTTTTCCTATGCCCGAACATCTCAGTTAAAGAGCTAAACCATAAGTGATATTGAAAAAAATTCCTTCCATGTGAGTGCTACAAGGGTCTGAAGATGTAGTATACATAATTTTATGTTTGTACGTCAAATGGTTGACATGGGTCGTTTTGGATATTCATCTGTGATTTTTGGAAAGTCTCTCATTGGATTTCTATTGGGGGAGCGTGACTTATTCGCGGTCTGGGCCAAACTGTAGAAAAAATGTAAATCGACATCTAGCAGGATGATGAGGTCAGGGCTTATGGACCTGTCCTGGGAAAAAGATGCAGAGTTACACTCTGGTAAGCTATCAAACTTGGGTATGTATTTTCTTTTCCTTGCTGATTACTTGATTGTTTTTTTGTTGATGTTTGTTTTATTTTATTTATTTTTCTTTGTTTTGTGATTGTTGTTTATTATGCCAGGTTTGAATGTCTGTGTTTTTGTGCATTTTCAGGGCTTTGCTTTCTGTTGTCCCTGTTGTTTCTGCTTTGCAAAAAAAAAAAACTTTAATAAAATGAGTTTTAAAAGAAAAGGAAAACAGACTTTTTTTTTACTGTTTAATTTAAGTAAAACCCAAGAAAGGCTAGATTTATGTAACACAAAACAATTAGAAAACAAAAGTTACCATTTAACCAAAGTTCAAGGTGTCATTAAATCATTTTTTAAGCATCCAAAAGCATATTTCCTTTGTATTTATACATAAACAAACTACAGTACAGACTTCCTGTAGTATACCTGTAGAAATGCAGTGGAACTGTGTGTTTAAACAAACCTAGGCGTCAAACTGCCTGAATCTGAGGCCCCTAGAGAGAGAGAGAGAGAGAGAGAGTGTTTGAGGAGCCAATGCCATAGTGACACCAACACATAAAGACAAGCAGCATTATCACTAATGAAATTCAAGCATGCAGTCCTTTTTCTGAGCAAACAAAAGGCAGCAGTTGACAACAAAAGCCTTTGGCTGCTCATGTTAATATTCCTGTCTATGACAGCTTGTTACCTCAGCTTAGGCACTGGAAGAAGGAATTGAACACATTAAACAAAACTGCTGAAAACATTTTTTTATTTTTATTATCAATACAAAGGTTTATGGTAAAAACATAGTGCTTAATTAACATTTCAATGCAGCAACATTAGAGACACCGCCCATAAGAAAATACCTGATTATAGTGATGATGATAAAGAACACTCAGAATAATTTTTTCTTCATCTTTATTAATAACTAATGAATTTATATTTATAATCATTCTAGTTTAAGTATCAAATTTAAAAAACGATTAATGCTCTATCTTCAGGGAGTGTTTGTGAGTAAGGGGACTCTTTGTTGAGGCATCAGACAGTGATGATCGCCTTGCCGATGTTTTCTCCCTGCAGCATCCCCATGAAAGCAGTTGGCATGTTTTCAAAGCCTTTGGTGACGTGCTCCCGACACTTCAGTTTCCCCTTTAAAGGCACAATGCACAAATTAAACTCAGAAGGAAGGACATAATATTTGATCAGTGATAACCTGCACAACAAAAGGTTAAATACCTCTTTATACCACCCCATTAGTTTCTTGAGGCCTTGGGGATGGTCATTCTGCCATCTGCTCTGCATGAAGCCTTCTATCTTAACCTGCTTCCAGTTTATGGTGGTTAGAGGGTATGGACCTGGGGAATATATATATATACAACATTATAAATCTGAAACAACCTCTTCTTAAAAGCTATTCTGCTTTATTTGAATTTCAGCAGGACAAGTCTGCCCTCTAGTGTTCAAACATATGTACACATTTATAAGAGAATACATAGTGCAATACTGCTTTAACTTTGTCACATTTAATTGAATAGAAGAAAACTTTCACATGTTTTGTTGGACACAAATCTAGTATCAAATTTTTAGGTACATGGAAATAGTTATGGTTTAAAAATATATAAGAACAAAAATAAACTTAAATTGCATCACTCTACTGTATCTGTACAGGTCTTTCCGGGCATAAATTATCCTAAAACTAATTTCGAATGATTTTTTTTTCAGCTGATTTCATCAAGCTCAGTGAGACCTGATGGGGAATAACTAAAACACTTACCTTCTGCCCTTTAATTATAGCCAAATGTGGACAGTTAATATATAAACAGTTAATAGACACAGAAAATGCCCTGATATTCAACATCTTTGTTGAGGTAAATTTAGAATGAAACATTGGAAAAATAAAAGCTGCATTTCTTAACAATTTTTTTTTTGTTTTTGTCAATGCTGTATATTTTGCTGCACTTATTTTCCAGACTGCTCTGACCAGCTTCCCTGCTTTTTGTTGAAGAAAAGTATTTCTTCAGCATGATCCTGCCACCACCATGCTTTACTGAGGGGGTGGTGAGTTTACCGTGATGTGCAGTACTACTTCTCCCCCACACCTAGCATGTTGCATCCAAGTTTTAAAGGTATTGTGGGATGGATAGGTTCATCAGCATACCTCAAAAGAAAAGAGTGTGGAAGAACAGACCTGTCTGGTATTCAGCATCATGATAGGTGGAGATGCCTCCGCACACAGCAACTCTACCAAACTCCTTCATCTGCTGTAGCGCAATAGTTGAAAATTGACCTCCGACCTAAAAAGACAAAATAGATAAATGTATATATATAACTAACAGGAGGAGTTTAAAGACATCTTGAGCTGGACAAGCTTACATTTTCAAAGAAGCAGTCATATCCTTCAGGAGCCGCCTTCTTCAGAGCCTCCTCCAAGGAGGGAACTGTTTTGTAGTTGAAAGCTTCATCAAATCCCAGCTCCTTCAGGTAAGCTACCTTTGCGTCCGTCCCGGCTGAACCCACCACCTTACAGCCCTTGATCTTGGCGATCTGTCCCACCACGGTTCCCACAGCCCCGGCCGCAGCGTTCACCAGCAGGGTCTCACCTTTTTGCGCTTGCAAAACCGCTTCCACCCCGTACAAAGCTGTCAGTCTGCAAACAGGGAGGAAAGGAAAATATTTATTCAAATTTGGACTAATTTCATAATTATGGAAGCTCTGTCTTAAACAACCTAATCTAAATGGAAATTGAGATATATTTCTATTTTTTTAAGCAGAATTACCTGTTACAAAACATATCTGTTTTACCGTCTCTGTTACGATGCTGCTTTCAACAACTTAAGGTTATGAGCTTGATCTTGTACTCCTTGATCAAGCCCCCAAACGTAATAATTTAGTGCATTAATTATTAATTTGAAAGGAAACTGAGAAACCATTTCATATCTTTTCAGAGCTAAACCCTTTGCTAAATTTAAGTATCAACGATGCAAAAATTAAATAGTCAGATCTCAACTTTTGCTCACATGTATCATTAAACAGTTAACAAAGAATTCCCACTGTTTTGAGAACATGCATTCCTCAACCAACAGCATGTGCTTTGATTTTTAGGTAGAAAAATATGATTTAGGTCAAGGACACATATTTTGACGCTAAAAATTGGGTAGTCTTGTTATATCTTGATTTTCTTTTGGAGTAAAACTTTCTACATCTATCAAAGAGACTCATTTACCTCCTTGTTTATTAAAGTAGTGCTGTCCAGAAAAGTATAATCCTGGCTACCAGAGACGAAAGCAGGGAATCTAAAACTTGTATTACCCTGGCATGCCGATGGCACCCACAGCCAGCGACATTGGCACATTTTTGGGCCAGTCGGCCATGAGGAGAGTCAGGTCCTTCCCATCACTGACAGCGTGACTTCTCCAACCACAACCACTCACAACGTGACTTCCAACAGGAAATGCTGAGTTTTTACTTTGGACCACCCTATGAAAAAAAACAAGCAATCATACTTAAACAGAAGCCATTTTTCTAGGAAGCTTCCATCTATTGTAACATAACTCAATGCACATTTTAAATATGGCAATTTGACAGACTCTAAAATACTCGTTATCCAATCAATAGTAAAAAGTTAATAAGCAGTAACCAGAACAATTAAAATCAACAATGTAATGCAGTTTAGACGTTTTTTGGTGTTAATCAATGTTAGTCATAACTGCATCTACACAGAGCAGTAAAAAAAGATCAAATATTGCTGAGTCAGGGTGGGAGGCGTTCAGAGAAGACTGAAAGCTGGAATTCAACAAGAAGGTGATTCAACAAGCTGCATATTAAGTTGAAATATATGCATGTTTACTGCACTCTTTAGTTATGTAATGTTTGCCTTTCATTACAGAATTGTTATTAAGGTTGAAATGTCCAACTTATATGTTTTTAAATACTTTATCACGGCATCCTTGTGGTCACACTTGGCTTTTTCACAGGGAGGAACACACGTTTTAATATCACGGCTGTAACAAAGGAACCATAACAAACTGAGAAGTGAGGGATTTCCTTCCAGTCAATGACTCAATGCAATCAGTTGGTTTTCCTTAGATAGAAAACTTTGAATCAGTTTGACTGTATGATCTGGTCGAATTGCTCTCGTACAGTTGAGATGACATGTGTTGTGAAATGGTGCTTTATAAATGAACTGAAATGAAATATGCATTTCCAAAGTGGAAGAGAGCAACTACTAAGTGCTGATCTAATCAACGCCGGTATAAAAGGTCAATATTGTCTTATGACAGATGGATCAGATTGTCAGATATGCTCTTCAGAGTGAGTAGTTATTGTTTAACAGATTTAAGGCCGGGTAGAGATAAACTAAAAGGCAAATTATAAATACAACACTGTCAGACAGAGGTGGGGCCATCTTTTTAAATCTATTCATTGAAAGCTGAGAATATGTTATCCAGATCTCTAGCACTATTAAATCTAACTAGCAAACTTTGTATATATGTGTGTGTGTGTGTGTGTTTGTGTATAAAGTAAATTTAGATACTAAATGAAATGTCATAGAAATGTCTTCTTGAAATAAAAAATAATAATATTTTTGTTTAGGTCATTTTTGTTTAGGATGGATGAATACATCTCTATCTATTGGACTAACCCTGCAGCATGCAGCAAGGTTGTTTCCTTTCTATGAGGCAATCTTCTATTGCATAAATCTAGCTACTACACTAAACGGCTTGTAAACAAAGGCTTCCACTAAGACTGGCTCCTTCTTAATCTGCTGATAAAACTTTCACTACGAGTGGAAAGTTTCAAACAGCCATTAAAGACAGGGGGATTACGGATAAAAATATTTTTAAGACAGAAATATTAATTTGCTAAACAGCAAATCACTTATTGGATGATAATAGTGGTCATTTCCTGAGGTTAATAAAATATGTGTATACTAGATTGGAGGCTATATATGTTTTTTTTTTTTTAATGGGAATCATGTATGAAATGTCCACTTCATCGCGTGGTATAAATTTAAGATTCTTTTTTCTGTTTCTTATCAATGTTTCCTTACTTTGCCACTTGAGTACCGATCATTACATCCCCTTCCTTCATGTATAGTTTGCTGAAAGGCCTGAGTAAAAAAATACAAATAATGCATGATCAATAAAGCATTCAGAGATGATTTGGTTAAGAATGATCATGTTTTTTTTCAAATTTGCATTCATGCTTTACACCTGCCTCATGTATGGATCCACACTTAGGAAAACTGCTTCCAAAAGCACCTCTGTAAGAAAACCAAGGTGGATCACACTTTTAAAATAATACATACATTTAGAAACAAACAGATGTAGCCCTTCTGCAACCAAGTAGAGAGAGACTGAGGGATCTATCCTTGCCTCCATCTTTAGGCTCTGGCAGCTCCTCCACCTTGAGCTTGAAGTCGCTGTCTTTTGGGAAGCCATCAAAGTGTTTGGCCAGAATCCATGACTTAGACTGAACCATGGTGACTGCTAGAGAGAAAGAGCCGCCAGATGATGAATAAAACAGGCAGGATCATCAATGCAGACATTTATGTCACCTGGTTAAAAATTAACAAGTCAATAAATCATTTGCAAACAACAGAAGAAAAACTGAGTAAAATTTATTGTAAAAAATCATATAAAACATATTCCTTTATTTTACATTTTCTGAGTCAAAGCATTGATTTTGAATCACCTTTTATAGGTCAATCTTAATGCAATGCAAGATAGTTTATACAGCTTTTAAACAGCTTAAATAAAAAAAAAAAGCATGAGTAACAGGCTTTAAATATGTAGTTTTGTGTTTAAACGACTTACCAGATGTATGAGTTGTAAAGAAGCTTCAATATAAGCAGAGATTGACTGCCGTCACATCAGGAGCTGTATTTATTTATTTGGAGCAGTGGGCGGGACCTGCAAGCTTTCCTTTTTTTCTCCTAAATTATGATTGGTTGAATAAGTTGGTCCGCCGCTTACGTGTGACGTAGGACGTTCCCAACGCATTTTGGAAAGTTGGCGCGAGGGGGGGAAGCTAATCGGTCAAACCTTTTTCCGGATGAAGTTCATTGGTTTTGAATCGAGCTGTAAGTATTGAGTTCCGCCATAAAACTTAAAAAAAGATTCAACTCCTGAATATTTTTTTAAGCTAGCAGTCAGACCGCTAACACTCTACCGTAACCGTTATTCGTAGCTAGCAAGGTAGTTACGATAGCTTGCTGGTTAACTCCTTCCTACTTTTCAGAAGAATATTTATTTCAATTTTTATGTTGCTAATTTATAATTTGAATTCTAGGAGAAGATATGTACGCTTTGACACCTCTGCTAGCGTCATGTGTACAGCAGGACTGGAACGTTTTTTGCGTTAAATGGACGATGATTAAAAACATGTAGACCCATCGCTTTGATACATGTTAACTAAGCACCCATCTCCGTTAGTACGTTTCTTTGGCTTACATTAAATTATTTGTTTAACAACTAAGTAGTGGCTTTATGACATGTTTTTCTCATAAAAGGGAGGGGGAGTGAAGGGGATTGTTAGCCAAGTGGTTAGATCCTGATTTGATCCCCACATCCTCCACTATGGGTCCCTGAGCAAGACCCTTAACTCGACATTGCTCCCTGGACGCCCCACAGTGGCAGCCCACTGCTCCCCAATGAGATGGGTTAAATGCAGAGGTACATTTCTCCAGTATGACATCAATAAATTTCAATTATTGTTGGATCAAATTGACTTTTTTGACAAGAAAAACCATATCAATTTCGAATGACCCAATGTAATTTCTATTTATTAATATTTAATTTATTATAAACTGTGTTTATATTTTTTTGGTGGCTTGATTAAGCTCTACTAGCCATTATTCTGCAGTGGAAAGAGTCTAAACATTTAGCATGCCATCTACTAATGATAAATTGATCTGATATGAATAAATCTGAATAAGCCTGACTGGGATTGGCCAAAGTATACACTAAAAGCTCAAAATAACCATTGATTAGTAACATCTGCATGGATATAGCAAGTACTTAATCTGAATTCACAATATCACATGTTTCTGACTATTTTTGTCATTATTCTTGTTATGCATTGTGCTGCTGGATGACCGAGCAGCACAGTGGGTTAAACATGTTAGACGGTGCCCAGTTCGTGGAGGCTCTGTGCCGTCTGGGTTATCCCGGCGCAGCTTCGCTTAAGGCTTCGGAGTTCGATTGGCTGTTTGACTGCGCCCCGGAGAACCTTCATTTCTTGCGCTTTGTCTGCCGCACCCTCAACCAAAGCAACGTTCTTACCACAGAGGAGGCCGCTGGTTTTCAGGAGCTACAGAAGTCCGGGAAACCAATTCTGGATGAAACGTCCCTGGCGGAGGTTCTCAAAACTGTAGGGCCTTCGGATGGCAGCAGTTCTAACCTCTTGGGTCAACTTTCCTCATCCTTTGTGTTTGCGACAGAAGGGGATTTGACCATAACAGAGCTGGAGGAAGAACTCCAAGCACTGCGTAAGGAGAAGGAGTTAAAGCAGCGGCGCTATAACAAACTGCAGGTAGCAGCCACGTCCCATGCAGATGTTGACCTGCAGCTCGGCACTGAGCTGGAGCGTTCTGCCTGCAGGCTTAAAGAAGCCATCGCATTGGTTGGAGGAGAGAATGCCGACACCAACTCCGTGTTACAAAGCCTAATGGATGAGGTCAGCAGGCTTGGATCTTACCTTCCTCAGTCAGAAGTTCAACAAAAACCAGATCAGTCAAAGCCATTTGTTTCCCAAAAACCCACAGTCCTGCTCTCTCAGCTGTCTTTGGATCCATACCTGCATCAAGAGGAGCTCAACACGAAAACACTTGCTGCCCTCACTCAGAAGCATTTCTTTCATGGCATTTCTGACATCACCATCGAGACCTCTTGCTCTGAGCGCCTCCAGGTCCTCGACCTCAGCTCCTATCAGGATGAAGAAGACATGGGTAGTGACTGTAAAGATGGAACGGTTGAGCACAGGAGGGCAGAAATGGCCCGACTTCAATGGTCGCACATCGTGGCTCAGCACCAGCTGATGCAGGCTACGGCAGAAGAGAAGGCAGTCAAGGCCGGATTAGACTGGCTCTCAGAAAAGGCCCGGCAGACTAAGGTAGAACAAGTAAATCCATATGCTGTGACCAAATCCATACTTAAGCTTTGTTTATCTTGACCACCCCACTAAAACAAACTCTTGTATCTGTTATGTCGCCCGGATAGAGCATTTCCACCTCATCTTCACTGCCTGTACGCGAAGCTGTCACTAGGAAGGAGCTGCAAGCTGTCGAGGCTGAGCTGGAAGCTCTGCTTCATGGACCAGTACCTTCTGCTCTCAGAGAGTCGGCCAGGCTGCTTAATGTTCCTGTAGTCCGGGGAGACCTAGCCCTGCAGCTCACCAGACAAAACTACTACACCTCAAGGCAGGACCAGGTGAGTGGCTTTATAAATGCTCAACCCAAGGCCATTAGTGCAATAAATATACTGCTCTTATGTCAGTCTCTATAATTATAAAGAAACTGTAATTTCATATAATATAGTCAGAAGAACCGGAAAGGAGGAAACTATTCCCACAGGAGGAATCAAACACATTATTGACAATAAATCAAGGATGTTTATCTTATTGTGTTTTAGCAGTGCATGCAGGTGGTTAATAATTTGATCAGAAGAAGCACTCTGAAGGGGAGCTTGTCTTTGTCCACCATTTGTTGGATTGAAAAATATCGGTTGGAAATTTTTTACATATCGCCCAACCTGTTTTTTTTTTGAGTAACTAGAGGCTCGTTTTTTCGACAGTATGCTGACAGAAAAGGGGGTATAAGGGAGGGGGGGGAGACATGCGGCAAAGGACCACAGGTTGGATTCAAACCCGGGTCGGCCGTGTCAAGGACTAAGGCCTCCGTACATGGATGGTGCTCACTAACCACTGCGCCACCTGCACTCCCATATCGCCCAACCTTAATTTATACTATCCTTTCTGCTTTGTGCCAAAATTATTTTCTGTTGGGTTTGAACGGGGCTACATGGGATGCTGTGGAGAGATGAAGCTTGTGCAATTTTTATGTTTTCAACTTATCATGGTGCTGCTTGTTAAAAACACCATAAAATGTTAGAATTGCACAAAGATGGGCTCTGATAACTATTTTTCTTTATGGAAGAAGCTAATTTGACTTTTTTATTTAGGGGTATAAGCATGAAGGGGACTGTGTTGTGAATATATTTACAAGACTCTATAAAGTCCTGTCGTAGCTCTCATGAATAAAAAAACAAACAAAACAACCTTTATTTTGTAGAAATGATACATTGGTTCTTTAATAAGTGTGACACTGGAAATGTACATTTAATAATCCTGCATCAATCTCACCGCGTAGGTACGGGATTACTTACTTCGGCAGAAAGCGTCCTTTGACTTGCTCCTCCTGGCTCATGAGATGGAGCTGAGAAGGTGGAAGTCCTGTCAGAGTCACCTGGTGGAAGTCGATAGGCGTCTTTCTGAGGAAAACAGAGCAGCATCACTGAGGATAGAGTCTCTGGGTCATCCAGACCTGGCTGTCAACCCGAGGCCTAACCCCATCATCAGCTCCAAGGATGCAGCGTTCAGCAGGTGAGAAGAGGGTGGTGTTCATGGGTTAAAAGTCTGCAAATAATGCTGCTGAACTCGCCATGTTTACTGGTGTTTCAGTGTTTGTTTGTTTTTTTTTAATCAAAATTAAATCCGACTTAGGACAGACAATTGATGTAATTAATCTAATGTTGGGTGGATGTTAATCTTCAATGTCAAGGAACATGTTTTTGACTTTGTTTTTTTATTTTTGCACTCACTGGCTAAATTGGACGGGCCTTAAACAACATGGCTGTGCAAAAATAAGCCAGAAAGTATATTTTGTTTTACTTCCCAACTAGGATTATCCTGTTTTTACCAGGATCCTCCACAAATGTCAGCCCCTTCTACTAATAAAAGGTCTGGATCAGGGGTCTGCAACCTTCACAACCCAAAGAGCTGGGTTTTTTTTTTGCTCTTGTCCAGCTTACAAAAACCTGCCACAAATGTTGTGAGTTTCTGTATAAAAGAAATAACTTTTGAAAAATTTCTATGGAAGAAACTTATTGCTTTGTTTTGTTTAATAAAGGGAAACATTTTAGCAAAAAATGTATTATGTTCTATAGGATGTATATATTTATGGGAAATAGTGGATATTGATCTCTAGGATATATATGTCCACACCAATTGATTGTTTGGCTAATTATGAGAAAGCTGCAAACTGTACTCCCTGAAAAACATCAGTAGTACCTTTATAGGCTGGGCAACTGGACTGAATTACACGAAGCTTAATTCAGTCTCGTAAACAGTTGTTGACTCGAGCCAGATCTGGCCAGACCAATCACAATGCAGGAGGCACAACTTTATGATGCATGACTTTCGGCACCAGAATTACCCATAATGCAGTCATGCATTTCTGCTAGGATAACGATAGGCTGGCATCCGCAACAGAGCAATGTTGAAATGAAAATTAAAGACGTAATGGGGAGCACGCCTCATATCCTCTGATATTTTTTTATTTAGGCAATCCGGCAGAAATCATTCACTGATGTGTTTCTACAACAGTTTGAAATGTTTCATGGACTACAAAAGTACAAAAACAGATCGCTTAGCTTAGTGTTTTTGCTTCTCCATAGTTATCTGATTGAATTTAACTAGTCCTGCCTTTGAAATCCAACTGTAAAAGCCCCTTACGGACTGACTCGTCGAATCAGCCTGGCTGGTCAGGCTAGTAACTTTAGAGTCATTGTCACATACAGATTCAGAGCAGTTATTCAGTTTAAATGGAAAAAGTGCTTAAAACCCTCAATATTTGTCAAAACATGAATAGGGGTTAGTATTGGCATGGGTGTTGCGACATGATACGTGTCACGATACAATATTTATCATGATATTGCATTATCGTTATATATATTGCTATATTTTTCCCCAAGCTTTTAAAATTAGATGTATAGATAAAAAAGGGAAGTGCTGTATATGTTCATCAGAAGATATTGATCATTTAGTTATTTTAGTATGTTATTTGGGGTTTGAGTCGGTCAATGTCTTCCACTGTGACTGTCTCAACTAGAGATGGTGCTGCGCTGCACAGCAGAAGGGCTCCACTGGGCTATCTACCAGAGTGGCGGTGCAGAGGTAGCCCTTTTCCCCTCAATGTTTTAGGTAAAAATGTTTTGTTTTTTTAGATTCGATATTAGGAAATGAAAAATCGATATTATATCAAAAATCACATTAATATCGCCAAATTGGTTGTTTTTTTTCCCCCACACCCCTAAACATGAACTGGTTTGAAGTCATCAATAGCCACAGCTGAAGGCCCACAGAGCCTGCACCAGGTTGCAGACCCCTGTTTTAGATGGAAACATAACCATCACTTAGCTTTCTGTATTCTTGGAGGCAGTTTGGTCTTATTACTCAGAATTTCTCCTGCTTATGTAGTTCTATGCTGCTACAGCTGAAGTTTTTGCTTTTTACAGCTTGCCTTTAAACAAACAGTCCATCTCAGTCTATTCTTGTTTTTCTCAGGCTTCTGAAGATCCTTGACTATGACTCGGACCATGGTCGATCAGAGCCTTTCCGAACATATGAGGCTTTGGACCAAGCAGCTCGTAGCCTGAGGACCAACATCCAGCTAGCTCGCGACTCGTTAGCCGGCGCCTGCCGTGAGCAGCGCTATGTGGTCGGCCGTCTGTATAGTGACTGTGAAGCGCTGCACAGGGCCACCTATACAGAGCTGCAGCAGTTGGTCTTAGGCCCCCAGGTATGTCCAACTGCCAGTGCCGACCAGGACCCTCTTTGCCCCAATGCACAGGTGGGTGTATTTCTTTTCACTCTCTTGGGCAGCCATACTTCTACTCTGCTTTTAACGTGAGTGTTAAGTTTATAGGCATTGGTCACTCTGGGTGAGGGAAGCTGGAAGCACACTTATTTGCACATTCATGCAGAGTCACAGAGTTGTAAAGTATCTTGAAGGAGTCTAAGAAGAAAAGTTTTACCTGAATCTACAACCTTTACAATCCAAAGAGCCATTTTCCTCACTATTTAGCAAAAAAAAAGAACTTTTTAGATCAGAAAATGAATAAATTATTAACTTTTTGACAACAGATAACTCATGTTATTTTAGGTCAACTGCAACTTTTAAAGAGCTGTCATTTTATTTTTAACTAAGCTTTTCAAAGCTTTGCTAAAGGTAAATGGATACCATTTTTTTTAACCTAATGACAAATTACTTTTGGTATCTTTCTGTTGCTGATTTTAGATACAATTTTTCCATTGTAAAAACGGCCAAAGTCTGCATTCTTATTATATATTTATTTACAAATGTTTTTTTTTTCTTTTATTAGCTATAGAGCCACTTGTGGCTCCTTCTAAAACTATTTCTATATTGTGTAAACCTTCTCCCTGCATATAAAGCCATTGTGCATTGCCAAATTTATCTCACAGTGGATTGTTTGGAGCGCATTAATTCTTAACTAGAATATTCCAAGTGATCAGAATAAGCATTTTTACATGCTAATGTATATTTAGATGGTGGGATAGTTTGTGGTGCCTGCACTTGACACAGAGCACATTATTCTAAATGCTAAATGTCAGAGAGGGATGGAGACAGAGATGATAAAGAGAGCAAACAAGAAAATGGATCTTTATGTCACCATCATTTATGTGTTTTTTTTTTTCATTTCATCTATCTGATCTGTCCATGAATGTATCTTCCAATGAGTCTGTCTGTTCATCCATCGTTCTCTACACATCAGTTCATTTCTCTGTTAGCTTCTTCCTAACTATTTCTAAGTTGCACAGCTTGTCTAACTCGGATGTGATCCAAATACATCTTGCAGGTTAATCCAATACATTTAGCAATAAAAAAAATTGTTAACCTTTTTAAAAGAGATTCTGATTGGTGGATTTTTTTTTTTTATCAGGGAGTCACTTTATATTGATTTATTAATGCTTTGATTCAGTTTAAAGGCTGCAGTGTTTTATTTCTGTTGAACATTTCACCAAATTGTCTAAATCAGCGCCTGATTAATCAGATTATAAATTTGTAATTTTATTAAAAAAACAAGGAAATGCTTGTCTTTTGTCTAAATTCTATGTATTTAGTTCCAAGTTTACAAAAAATAATACATATTACAGCCTTAATGCTGATATTATGCTAATAGACATTAGTAGAAAGGAGTAATAATAGCTTGTATAAGTAATATTAAAGTCGACAGAGGAGGAATATTGCAGATCTAGATAAAAAAGATTTAAATTTTTTCCTCTGAGGCACCAAGCTTTACTTTCTAGGTTTAGATAACAAGTAGCCTTTAAACTTGCACATTATATTGCTTAGTAATGATGAGTAATCAGTTTAGGTTTCATGTGTCTCTAAGCTGTAGCCAGGTTATTTTGTGCTAAGTCATGATGACCAGTTTACTCTCAGGTTATCCTCTGGATGAGTAGCAAACAGGAAGTCTTTTGTTTTACACATTTGCATGTTGAAACACTTTTTTTCACTACATATTTATGAAGTCAGTTGTCTGAACGACTAGTGAAAAAACGGAATTAAACCGATTATATGGATCCTAATTCAGCTGAATGTTTACTTTCAGTTTGTTAGATGACTTCCCTCTCTTGACAGGAGCTGACGCTGAAACTTGCAGAAGCAGATTCTCAGTTGCAGAATCTCCAGCAAGTGATGCAAGAAATCCTGGGAGAAGTCAAAGCCAAGCGCTCTCAGCTAGAACGCAATCCCCTGCTCCGGCGGGAAAGGGAACTGTACATATTCTTCCACTTGGATGCACGGCTTCTGCAGAAAGTCGTGGAAGATCTGGAGAGCAGGATGACTAAGAAAGAGGAGCAGTGAAAACCATGAGGAGATCGTTCAGACATCTCAGCTCCTGTTCCTGCTCTGATAATGCGGACTGTTATTACCATCTTTTTTTCCCCTTTTACTATAGATGTTTCTGTATCGTTATAGGTTTGATCCACTCTTGGTTCCTTTGTACAAGTGATAATCAAATAGAAAACTGGTTGTGATGATTTGGATTACATAATGCATTTAAAATAATTAATTTTCACTCTGTTAAAATATGACCTTTATCTGCTGAATAAAATTCTATTAACCATACATTGTGTTAAGTTTTATTTGCAGATTTTTGATTCATTTCAAGTTTAATCCACGTCTGTGCAGCTCTTCAACCTCTTACTTGTCATTTTTAAATGCTAGAGTCAGAGGATGGAGATAAAGGAGCAGTCAGGCAGCAGGATGTACACGGCTCCGCTCTCTGAGGCGGCTCTTAGGGTCCTGGCTGCTCTACGGGCCCAGCATCAGGACCAGGGCAGTCTCAACCAACGCTTCAACACTCGCAGGCAAAGTCAGTCAGAGTAGAAGCTTTAGGAATACAAACCAATAACATTCATAGTTGAAGAACGACTCATTTGTAATTTTTTATGTATTTGGATTTGTCTTTTCCCCCAATGTTTTCTATTTGTTAGTGGAAAGCTGTAATTACAGCCGTGTAGAGCTATGGACTGCAAGCAGCTGCAGTCAGATGGAGGCTAAAGACAGTTTCTCCTGTGGGTAAGTCAGAAGATCTCAGGTTTCTAGACAGTTATATGCAATTCTTTGCACCTATTTAGAAAAATGCAGTGTAATAATCTGCTAGCAGAAGCTCTATATAAAGGTGGCCTTTGGGTAACCTGGCATGACTCAGCAAATCAGAGCCTGAGTAATATGAGCTGTTAGATTACTCCTCATCAGTCATAAAGCACAGAGTTTGACCAAAGTTCAGCAATATCTGTCAACCTCGTTCAAACCATGCCCAGTGTAAATGTCGTCTAGGTAATTGCAAAGTCATGGTCGCTGTAGATTTTACTCAATAGTCCGTCATAAAATAATGTGATTGTGAAGTGGAAGGAAAGTAATGCATGGATAGTAAAAGATAATTTAGTTTTACTAGAATTGGCTTTTTAAACGTATATTAGCATGTGTTACTGAAGTATGTTTAGTCGTAGAGACCAGGTATATATTTAGTGATTTGGAAGGGAAAACTCGCATCATTCTGCCATTGTCACATTACACAGTAGCTGTGGTGGATTTTGTTAAAAGATCTGTATATGTCTTATTAGTAGATTTCCACTTTTGCCACACACTTTCCATTGTCAGATAGTTGGGGGAACCATGCTCTGAGTCATGTTCTTTGATATTTTGGAGCCTTACAAACATGTATGTATGCTGTGGTCAGAGCGTGCAGTGATGGGCTCTACTGACTGTTTGGGTGATACTGAAAGGCAAATAGTTGCTCCGGAATTTATAGAGACATCAAATCAAAGGCAGGATGCGTAGGAAGATGGGTGGATTTTGGCCTCATCTCGTGTATAGTGTTATTTTTGCAGTGGTAAATAGCCTAGTCAAAAAAACGCAGCTTTTATTAGTCATATGCAAAAGAGACAGGATCCTCTCAGACAGGAGTGCCCTACTTTAGTCCTTCAGAGCTACAATCCTTTATCTTTACAGGGAATCCTTCAACAAACCACTGAAGACACATGGATATATATATATATATAGAGAGAGATTTTTTTTTTTTATCTGTGTGGTACTCAGGTCTGGTAATAATTTGTCTGATTCATGTCTGTTGGAGAATGGCTATATCTAAAACCTGGGAGAGCAGCTCTCATGGACTGGAATCTGCATCAGAGTCACACCTATGAAGATTATTGCCTCAGAATTGAACCACATCAAATGGAGGGAGTTAAATTTTGCATCTGATATGGATGCCTCCTTTTTTTTTTCAACCCTGGCCTCACTAAAGGGAGACTTTTTTTTTTTTTTTTTTATAACATCTAAATGTAACCTTTTTCTTTCCTTTGCCAACATGCACAACTTTGAATTATTTAGGGGGGGGGGGGTACACCCCGTTTTTATGTTTTAACGATAAAGATTTAACGGATCCATAATATTCTATATATCAAATTGCAAAGACTTTGAAATGCTGTAGTTATGCTGTGATTTGCATTTCCAAAAGTAGAAAGCTGACGGAATGTCAACAAATTTGAGATAACAAAAAAAAAGCAATATATTTTGAAAGCTAAACATTTTGGAACCCCCGATTAACCAATTAAATCAGTTTCTAACATCTTCATGGAGGGTAATGTTTACATGGTTTAAACATGTTTTATACACATTAGTTTTAATTGTAGTTTTGATTTTTAATTCTGTTAAATTTTCATTCATCTTTGTATTTGTTTGCTACTTTGGTTAATTTTTTTTATTTTTCAAAAAATGCTCAGTTTTAGTCTTTTTTTGTTTCAGTTATATTTTGAGTCTTTTATGTATAGAAAGTCTAACATGCAAGACAAAAAAAAAATAAAATCTAGTTAGCAGCAAAAAAAAAAAAATGCAGCAACTTAAGATTTAAGCTCATATTAATGTACTATGATAAAGACACAAAGAGAACCTAAGCACATCCTCTCTGAATAGTCAGTTTATTTTAATTTGTTTTATAAACTCTTTTTACAGTTTCATTTATGTTTAGTTTATTTTTTTTGCAATTTTCTTTTTTTATGTCAGTTAATGAAAATATTTTTTTTATTCTAGTTTTTCTTAGTTGTAACTGATATTTCTTTCTTGAATTTAAGAGGTAAGTGAGACACTGCCAATGGAACATTTACATTTAAAATAAACTACTGCACTTATTTCGAGCGCATATTATCTAATTATTCTATTTTAAGAGTAAAACATCTAATTCCATTGGCAAATCATCTTATTTACCTGCTCAAATTAAGGATAAATACATTTAATTTAACACATTTGACTTATTTCTAGATTGTTTTTGTAGAGAAGTAGCAGTAAAAGCTGTGGAAACAGTTGTGTTTTTGGCCAGTATCAATGCAAAGCCTCACTTTGCACCACTGGCACATGATTGACGTTTGTCCATTCTGGCTCTTCCAGCATCGGCCCTTTACTGACAGAATAGAAAGGTACCCTATCCTATCATCACATATATCATCCAGGGGGCTGGAGATTTTTGGATGCCTGATGTTGTTGCCAGGTTTTCTGATCATGTGGAGGGTCGTCCTCACTCAGAAACTCTGAGAGTAATCAGGGTGTTTTATATTCCTAACAGGGCAACATATCTGCTAGGATACAGACAATGCCTCATTATCTGAACTGATTAAATTTCATATGTTTTTGACAGATATATATGACTCTTAAAGAACAGTACTTTATTAAATGAAATCATCTAATATCAGTTTAAGCATAAAAAACAACTCTAACCTAACGATGCGAGTCTCTGTTCAAGCAGGCTGCCATTGTGTCTTAAATAAAAGTCAGATTTTTAATGCTGGTATAAGGTCTCATGACCTCAGATTTCTCCTCTTCCCCTACTTAAACACATCCATTGATGTTAAGTGCAGGTGGTTGCCCCTATGCTACGCTGGCAAGCTCTGAGCGGCAGCTGTTAACGTGTGAACGTATGTTTATATGCACATTCGGCAAGCCTGGCTATGAGAGATGGTGTGTGACGTTTTACCATAGTCTGTCTGGAAAAAAATACTTTTCTTCAAAAAAGTATTTCTTCACTTCTTTTTAATTCAAATAATGAAAGGTTATATTATGTAGCATTGCAATATAGTAAATATTACAGCTTCTAAACTTCATCCTTATTGCTATGATTCAAGGTCCCAAGTGTTGTTTTCCATCTCTGATCATCACTCTACCGATGAGACACTGAGTCATCAGAATGCTGCAGACAGTCAGGCCTCCTCCTCCTGTAGGAATCCCCCCCTCCAACAGAAGCCCCCTCAGACCCTCCCAGATCCTCCTCCTTACCTGTTCTCTCAGGAGACTGAAGAATCTCTCTGCCAGCAAGACTCATCTCCCTATTTTCCCCATCCACCAAACAGTTTTCCTGGTCATCAAACCACACATTGCAGCAGGTAAGATGCAAAGCACTGAACTGTAAAACTAATTTTAAATGAAAGTGTTAATTGTTGTTTTCCTCTTAAAGTTCCACAGGAATATTAAAGCCAGCGTTTAAGCTCAGTGAATCCACAGATGATAGCGGCCCTGATGAATTATCTGCCTCTACCTCAGAGCAGTCTCATTCTCATTCTTTAGCGTGTCATCCCCCATTACCCTCCTCTGATAAAGCTAAAAAGACAGTAAACCTATCAGGTCCACACAATGAAGATGAAGCTACCTGGGATATTGGTTCCAGTGAAGCAGAGAGTCATGAACCTCCAGGCAGTGGAGCAAAGTGGAGACAGTGTGTGTCTAATTCCTTAGAAGAGGGACTTCAGCCCTTAAAGCTGAACACAACCGGAACCAGAGGAGGAGACCTGCCTTTCATGTTCCAGACAGCAGAGAGGGAACCCTCAGGGGGACCTCTAGTTCAATCAGAAGACACCAAACTCATCCCGGAGTACCACTTTACCAGCAGCCTGACCAGGCGTGGCTTGATGGCTACAGCAATGGAAAGAAAAACGGATACAGATGTTGAAGAATACAATGAAACAGATGAGATGCCAAAACAGCAGAATTCTGACTCTGGAGATGCTGATTTACACAGATCAAACTCAGTTACACAAAAGATAGAAGAAATCAGACTTTTATCTAATTCTCCTGGTGAGTTTTTTTTTTTTATATTATTCACTTTAAAATACAATACTATAATGATTCCCTGCATTGTATATTTTAGATTCAGCATGAACTCCCTTTATTACTGATTTATAAAAACTAACTTGTGCATACCACCAGAGGGTGCTACAATCCTTTAACTAAAAGCTTTAACGAATGAAAGGTTAAAGGAATAGTACACCCAAAACATGATTAGCCTTCATTTTCTACTCACCCCCATGCTGAACAACACTCTGGAGTACTTTTTTGATATCTCAAATGCATCTGGAGATCTGGGAGGCTTCTTGCTGTCTGCTGACATTCAAACAATGGAGGTCTACGGTGCCCGAGACAGAAAGGTCCATAAAAGTCCACAAAAAACGTGTCAATATTCCTCCATACTGCTCGTCCAATGTATTCCAAGTATCCTGAGTGGGTACCGTCCATAATTTACTCGAAACGAAGTCATTTAGAATGTTTTTAGAGCATAAACAGTAGTGTATAGGATTTCCTGAAAGCGCGCACCTGCGCGTTCATGACGCTACGGAAGCCGGCAGACCAAACCAGATGAAAGTGCGCATTCAGCGTCTGCTCTGCCAATAATGCAAGCGTAGAAGAAGAAATGTGCTGTTTACCTGTGCAAAGAAAGAAACAACGAAAGAAAAATGTCTGAGGACTTCAGTGTTGAGGAAGAGCATGAGTTCTTTGCCGAGCTGAATGCGCACTTTCATCTGGTTTGGTCTGCCGCGGTTTCCGTAGCGCCGTGAACGCGCTTTCAGGAAATCCTATACACTACTGTTTATGCTCTAAAAACATTCTAAATGACTTCGTTTGGAGTAAATTCTGGATGCTACCCACTCAGGACACTTGGAATACATTGGACGAGCAGTATGGAGGAATATTGACACGTTTTTTGTGGACTTTTATGGACCTTTCTGCCTCGGGCGCCATAGACCTCCATTATTTGAATGTCAGCAGACAGCAAGAAGCCTCCCAGATCTCCAGATGCATTTGAGATATCAAAAAAGTACTCCAGAGTGTTGTTTAGCATGGGGGTGAGTAGAAAATGAAGGCTAATCATGTTTTGGGTGTACTATTCCTTTAATTACACAGTACATTGCTGTGGAAATTCAGTTCACAGCTGATTATTTTTGGCTCTGTATGAATTTAAGATTATGATGCAGAAACCTGAAAAATGTAAAAGCTCTATAACTGTCTATTGGAAAAGTTCAGACTTGGATTAGCAGAGGGCTCAGTGTATTCTGTAGTCTCTGATTCCATTAGTGTTTTCTAATCCTGGATAGACACTGTATGTAGTAGCAGAATTTCTATACTACGTCTCTGTCCATTTAAAGATCCAGCTGTTTACTTGGGATGGTCATTTAACGTAATATCATCCTGGTAAGTTTCTAGTCAAGAATTAGATTCATCTAATTCTAATTAGTCTAAATGATAAAATTGGAAACAATTAAGAAAATTCTATTTTTGGATTTTTTTTTTTAAACAATTTTTTTTCTTTTCTTTAATTTTTTTTTCCATTGGGGCTTTGATAAATTTGAAGAAATAATTAAATGTTTACTGCTATAAAAGATACTTCTTAATGTAGCATGTCTCCTGAAGAAGCCACATTTTCTTAGGTATATTCTACAAGAGTATTATTTATGATTGTGGGGCTGTAATCGCTATAGTAAGCACTCAGAGCATTAAGGTATCTCATTGTTATCACAATATTCTCACCCAATATAGTGATAAGATTTAAGCCCTACTGTCCATCTATATATTTTTTTCTTTTCTCCATCTGATCTTTTACCTGACCATCCATATCTGATGTTAATAAAATGATCTATCAATAAACGTGATTTTGGGTTTATTGGTACTATTTTTTAACTGGCTTAAAGTAAAAAATGTAACATGGGAAATCTGTAGTACCCCTTGGAAAAGTAAACGTGTTTACTTTGGTCCGTTAAACGTATCACTTTTCAAATTAAACATTTTCAAAATAAGTCTTAAGCAGAGAATAACTGAATTATGCTACAAACACATTTTTTTTTTGCTCTTTGTTTAAAACAGCCAGGAAATAGTGATTTAGTATATAAAGGAGCACTATTTAACTTTTTCCTACTCATCCTGGGCTTTAAACTAGCGATGCACCGATCCAATACCTGGATTGGATATCGGTTCCGATATTGACTAATCAGCTGAATCAGATATCGGTGATTTGATAACTATATAGGAGATCCAATCCAGGGCATTTTACATGAAACTGTTATATGTTGCTTTTTGCTGCTTATTTGTCAAAATGAGTATAAGGTAAATGTAATTCTCTGTTAATTTGTTCCCATTTTCTAACAATGTTTATGTCAAGGCTAAGGCCTTGACTCACATGGCAAGTTGTATGGTTCATTCAGCAGTTGAATCGGATCGGTATCGGAATTGGCCAATATGCTCAGCCCAGGTATCTATATATGTGTGCATCTCTATTTTAAAGCAACCATTCAGTCATATCCCACACTTGCATGGGGCAAACATGCAAACTCCATGCAGAAAGAGGCCTGGATTCTAACCCCTTTTTCTTGAAAAAAACCTGAATTCTAACAGCGCCACAGTGCTGCCATAGCGTCATAATGTAACTACTTGTTAGGGAAGCTGAGACACGTCAAATCAAACAGTAGTGGCACTCGCCTATCTTTTTAATTCTGCTGAGTGGCAGTGATGCCATGTCATAGTGTCACGTTTCAGCTGAATGAAGGAGTTAGTCTGAAATGTGCAAAGACGGTGCTGAATCAACTGACCCGCATGCATTCCTCCTCAGCAGCATTGACTTCTAGAAGAAGGGTCATGTAATCTTGGCAGACCTCGCTGTGCCGCACCGTGCTGATGCATGCTGATGCCTTTATGGCCTTGTGCATGCCTACTCGGAAACATGCTTACAGGACAGAATAGATTTATTGATTCAGGATGGAGAAGAAGAGTGATGATCAGATTTAAGAAATAAAATGCTGCCACCTGCCTTTTTCTAGGGGCCTCGAATGGAGAACGATGTACCGTGCCAACACTAACCCCTGGGTACGGGCTGCCTAGGTCAGGGTACAGACCTCCTTATCGCCCTGGCAACCAGCAACATATTCTGCAGGTTAGTCTTTATGGAACGAAGAGGCTTAAGATGATGCAATAAAAGATATTTGTGAGTTGAGCTGCTAAATTTGTAGAAAGAAAAATGTTCTATCTGTAAAGTACTTGCAGAGTTTATTTGAAGCTTTTTCTCTATTTTCATGCAGACTTATTAAACCACTGCCTCTTAATCCCTCCTTCTGGAGACACCGGTTACTATTATTGCAAGCTTCCAAAGAGTCCTAAAATTTCGATGGCTGCTTTTTAGCCGGGGATTAGGTCTCCATGTCTTCACACACTGACTAATTAATCTGTCTTGCATGAAATTGGGAAGTTTGGGGAAGTTTTCCAGCACACAGACAACTGACGGCTCATTACTTAGCTGTAAAGTTCACAGTAAGTTCTTGCAGAGTCATCCTGATTTTTGTTGTAAGAGCTGCAAAGTAATAAAAAGGGGTTTATGGATCTGCAGATGAATAACCAGATCAAAGATCCTCATGGAAAAGATGGAGCAGAGAAGATTACAGAAAGAGGCGCAGGGCTATGCTGTATTGCTACAATCAGCAGCAGATGTCCTCTCTCACCCTTCTCATTCAGTCTCTCACAGTTTCCTTTGCCTGGCGCTCGGCTACGGGCCACGGCCTGCCTCGTTTTTCTATCTATATCCTGTAGCACAGCACCCGGGGGAGGTTCATGACTTTGTCAGCAGGAAAACGGGTTGTGTTTACAGGGAAATGAGGAAGATTCTCCTCAGGGAGCTGATTCACAGGAATGCCTATCCAGTGAACGCCTCGCTGACAGACACACAGAATTCTGCGCCTGCATAAAGTCGCTAATTGTTTTTTATCTAAAATCATCACAATAAATGTATCTTCACATCTCTTGCCTGTGCCCTAAACTCAGCTTAAAGATTGATTGTTTTTGATAATAAGTTGCTCAAGTCATATTTTCTAATTATATATATATATATATAATATATATATATATATATATAAAATGCTTTTATTTAAATCTCTGTTCACTATTTCAATGATTAGCATAAAGTTAAATAATTGAAATAACCAAAAAAGTAAAAGCATGATATTATTTCTATGAAAAAAAAATGGAGGGAACAGATGGGGGTGATGTTCAGTGTGTGTGACCCTGTCCCTGCTTCAGGCAGACTTCTCAGACAAACTGCATCTTCTCTGTCTGTCCTCTTGTCTGGGAAACAGTGCTGAGGGCTGAATCCCTCTTCATCCTCTCTAGTTTCCTTTTTTGGTCTTTTTACAGCAAATCCACCTGCTGTTTCTGTTTGTTTTTTGTTTAACTTCCACATTGTGCTAAAAGAAAAGTTTAGTTTCTAGCAAATGAATTCACACTGTAAACTATTTCATAATTCTCTATGTTACAACTACAAACTGCATTGTGTTTTTGTAAAATTTGATGGGATAGATAAACAGGAAGTAGTGGATAAGTGAAACTTAATAAACGTGGTTTTGACTTAGTGAAAATGAGATTTGTGCTTGTATCCAGCAACTCTGAGCCACGTCTCATTGCAAATAAAGCTAAAAGTTTTTTTTTTAGAGCACGTTTCAACCTTTGCACAACTAGATGCACGATGCAGCCACCAATATATTGACTAAAGTGATGTGGCCAGAGGCGGACGTATTGTTAGCTTTTAGCTTTAGCCACCAAAATGGTAAGAACACCTTTCTTTATTTGTCCTACAATTCTCTTATTGGGAGTCGACCATAAACAGCAGATTTGTGTGAAATATATAGATAAATGGTTTTCCTCAATACATCTACTTTACAATTCTGCACATTCTTGACTCCTTGTATCATTTCAGTAACATCTTAATCCTATATATGCCTGCTTTATTTTACCACAGTAATGGAAGGTTAAATACATATGCACAGCTTTTACATATTTATACGTAGCAAAAAAACTGGAGAACCATAAATTATTTTCCTTTTGCTTCTGATTGTGGGCGAAACTTCATAAAATGAGAAAAAGTTCACAGGTTTTTTTTTATATTGTCTTGTATATGAATGTGAAAACTTTCTATTTAAGTCACCATTTGTGGATACTTCTGTACATTATATAAGATCTTCTCGATAGCAGCGGCCTAGTTTAAGTCATATTTAGATGTTTTAAACAGATCATTTAATTTTATTTTGAAATATGCATGTATATTTTTATTGTTTACTTTCTTTTTTCAGACCAGCACAAATTCAGGCCTGGTACTCATTCCACAAGGCGGATGGAAATTTCCCTTACAGCAGGAGTTGACCATAACAGAAGCTGTTGATGAAGACCTATATACAAGAAAAATAGCCTCTGAGCTGAATTTTCACCGTCCTCCCCTCACACTATCCTCTCCTCTAAAGAGGAAGTGGGATTTATTTCAACATGTACATCCGTCACTCAAGCAGAACAAAACAAGTCAACCGCCAAAGTGGGAGCCGCCACATTTCTCTCAAGTGACGGTGATGGAAGAAGGAGTGCGTGCTTTGAGGAAAGTCAGACTTCAACCGTCCATTTCTGGAGGTCCATTATCCTCAGAACAGCAGCAACAAAACCAGATTAAAATCGCTCCCTGCGAGAAGAACCCTGTGTTTAAAACCCACCCAGAATTTCTTGTTCTGAAGGAAACTCAGCCTGTCAGTCAAAGCAAAGTGAAAAAATCCACCCACGAAATGGAAAGGAAGGCACCTGAGCAAAAAACCTTCGACAAACTATGCAAACATCAGTTGGCCAAAATGAGGTTCAATCCAGCAAAAGATGTTTCAAAAGGTTTTCATGAGGTCGTTACCACGACTGAGCCACAAATTCATCCCAGAAGCAGCCTACCACCTGCAGCCCGGCCATCCGATGCCAGGATAAAGGATTCTGGGAGGCTGAATCAGGAGGAGAGGGAGCAGATGCTAGAGGAGCTGTCCCGTGCTGAGGTGGTGGTGCTAACACTGATGTTTCAGGATGGAACAACTCAGTTGGACCCTGAACAGGTGAGTGGACCCAGTGGTAAGCAGACTGAAGACAACAATCTGGTCAAAGCTGTAGAGGGAACAAGCCATGTCACTGGTGATGAACATTGCCATTAACTAGTGTTGGGAATGGATGGATCAATCCATCAGAACCAGTTCTAACCTTTCAATTCTCCTGGAATCGCTCAATTATTTATTATTAATTCCTAGTTTCAAAGCCCAGTCTGCTAATGGGGAATAGAAGCTGCTCAATATCAGAAATAAAGAATCACAGGCATGTGAGCACAACCACCTGTTTGTGTTGCAGCATTCAAAATTGTGTCTTAAAGCTAATTACGGAAATGACAAGTCGACTACGTGCAACTGGCGATGGGACTTGTTTCCGAGACGTTTTGGATAGAATGTAAAACCCTTTAACATAGAGCTGCCGTAGATCATTCCTGAAGCTCATTAGAGTTCATAGGTTTGATATTTAGACACTGGATGAAATTATTTGATCATTTATAGTAATGTTTACACAAAGTTAGATGTTATAGGGATAAAATTTTATTTAAAGTTCAGACTATTTCATCCAGACAGAACTCAGTCGGCTAATGTAAGCTTTTATGATTCTTCTTAAAAGAATGAATTAAATAATCAATAGCAACCAAATAAAACAAGGAATTATCCATCCATTTTTTTTTGCACCGATGCCATTCCTTGGCCCAGATACCCGATACCTGGCTTTCCAGTATTGGCCGATACAGATACCATCTGTTTGAAATTGATGGGTGTGTGTATATATGAAGAACCACATACTTGGATGTAAAATAATTGCCATCATGGCTTTGTCAAGCTCCTCGTAAAGCAGGAAAAAGACTAATACAAAGTGAATCCAGTAGAACTTTTTATTGCCTACCTGGTATGGGTAATAATAGTTGAATAAACTTTTGGCTTTCAAAATGGTATTGGTGCCCTATTTGTCGATATTCGCCGCTACCACCATATTTGGTGCTGGATCGGGGCCCTGTCCGATACTGTTATCGGTATCGGCGCAACACTTATGCTTATCCCAAGCGGAGTTGCGAGGGGTGCTGGTCTCCAGCTGTCGACGGGCGAGAGGCGGGACACACCATAGACAGGTCGCCAGTACATCGCAGAGCAACACAGAGACAAACAGGACAAACAACCATTCACTGACACCTAAGGAGAATATAGAGAGGCCAATTAACCCAACAGTCATGTTGTTGGGAGAAAGCCGAGTAGGCGGAGGGAACCCACGCATGCTCAGGGAGAACATGAAAACTCCATGAGGAAAGACCCCGGGCCGGGAATGGAATCCAGAATCTTCTTGATGCAAGGCAGCAATGCTACCCACTGTGCCACTGAACAGCCCAACAAGGAATCAGAACAGTTTAAATTCATTGTCATGGCCAACCCTAAACGTCCAGAAAGCTTTAGTTTGTTGTTTGATTTTGGTCATTTGATATTTTCTAAAGCAAGGCAAAAAAAAATTATAGCACCATTCAGTACAAACATAATTCAATTTGCTTCACATGAATTAAACAGTAAATTAGAAGGAAAATAAAAGCACAATTAAAAACAGGTAGTAAAGCAAATAATAGCAAATACAGAGTGGGCATGTTTGTTGTCACTTTCCTTTTCTGTGTCGCATTCTTATATTCAGAATGGTGATGGGGACGTTTGGATTTCTGGCATTTTGTGCCTCTAAACTTGAATTCCCTCACTCTGAACCTGTCTGAAGCGCTCAACTCTGACAACGTTTCTGCAACTGCTGTCTTGTTTACATCCTTTTCCCCCCGTGCTCATCTTAAATGACCGTTAATGTGAAATATGAGGAAGTTCTGTTAATACATCACCTTCCCAGGATTCATTTGGTTGAAAGTGAGAAGAATTCACACTTTATTTCATTTATTTATGAAATGGATACATCCACAAGACTGCACAAAAACCTACCTATTCTCCTCAAAATGTTCAGAAGCAGTCTGAAGCATTCTAAGTCACCTCATCTTTTTAAAGATACACAGTGTGAAGTCCTTAGTCTGTTTCTAACAATACACACCTTAACCAACCTTCTGATATCATCACAAGTATCCTGGAACCAGAGGGAGAATGTTATCATTCTGGGCCTGCAGCTGCGAACAACAGTAGCAGACTGTATGCAGTTACTTTCAAGGCCAACGCTTCCCCTCACATTGGTAACAAACTTGGTGCAGTCTTAAAGTTCATAGTTCTTCAAACAATGGAACATCTGAAATCTTAATATAATGCATTGTAACACACAGTCATGATAGCAGATTTGTGAACCATCAGCTTACACTTTTTCAAAAATGTCTATCAGCCAAAAACCGAAGATGCACTGTTCGGCCATTTTCTGTGGCCAAATTTTTGGTGCATCCCAGGAGAAAATGATGGTGCATCCTCATACTGATCAGTTCAAAGCATCAAGCCAATGCTCTGTTGGTTTCAGAGTCATGTGATGAAATTATGATGTAAAGCTGTTTGTCTTCGGCATACATATAGTAGCTGATCGTGTTTGATATAATCTGAGCTACCGGTAAATAAACATGTCTTACTCTGATGATTTGTCATTCTATTTTATTTTAAATCCTTTGAAACAAGGTTTCTCAAACTGTTTTTTTTTTTTTATGGCGGACACAGAAGCTGGCTCCAGCAGTGTGTGGCCTCCTTGTGCTGATGAAGACTGATCTTCGCTGCACCACACCTCGTTGTTCTCTTGGTCTGAATGACAGCTTGGTCTACTTTAAACTAGAGCGCAACCCTCCATGGGCACAGCAGAGGATTCAGCTCGCTCAGCAGCTCTTCACCAGGTCTGACTGTTCGTATGGAGAAATATTGGTACAATAAAGAGTTTGACAGTAAAACCTAGAGACTTTTACAGATGTAGAATTCCTAACATGTGTGTTTCTGATTATATACCACAGGGCTATGCTTCTACGGGTATTGTCAAGGTCTGGACTTGTGATTTGTTATAAAGCCAAGGATTTCCTTCGAACAGTTTTGCTGTTTTACAAACATGATCTCAGCTGGAAGGAAGGTAGGACCCTTCAGATGATGAATTTTCCGTCACCAATAGCCTGAGGTTCTTGTTGGCTTCAGATTACATCAAAGATAAACTAAACTTATGAGCGACAGGTTGTCATTACTGAGAGGTTTGAGCCACAGTTGAAGCTGTGATGACCTGAACTAATTGTACAGTTCATTTTAATGAATATAGGAATTAAAATACAAAAGTGTTGAAGTTGCTGACGATATGTGTTTTGTTTTTCCAGTCAGTTACTCCTATTAAAGCTAGTTTTTAAAGTTTGTTTCTTTGTACAGTTCTGTTCTTTTAATTTCTTTTCACTTACCTCTTTTCTAATTATAATCACTTTTAAATGACTGTTTTTAAGAGAAGTTCACAAGTTAAAATATGATTTTATGATCAATCTCTGGTTCTAGACCAGTTGTAGTAAATTATTAGTACCAGTCTCTTTACATATTGGGTTCCTCTGTCTGATGATGCTCTTATGTTTTTGAGCTTTTTACTGTTTGCAGTGGCAGGCTGTCAGATCCAGGATCCACAGGTTTCTGGTTGGTTGCTGGATCCTTCTGATCCCTCCTCCTGCTTCAATGATCTGCTACTTAAACACTGCAAAAACTCTTGTGCAACATCTCTGGGTTCTGACAAGGTAAGCAAAATGCAGTTCATTTCTGATTAAATATGGCACTGTTCCAATTTTCCAAAAATGTCAAAGACTTCTTGTCTTTGAACGTATTTGGAATATCTTTCAAGCACAGCAACTAATATAGATGAGCGCTTTAAAGGTATATGGAATTATGTTGACTCTCCTGTTACAGTCGATTATGACTTTACTCAATGGGAGAGAGAGGAATATGTAAAAGCTTTTTTTTATTTACTAAGTGCTGTTTTCTGAATTACTTGCATTATATAATAGAGTTTCTGCAGTGAATCTGGAGTTAAATGTGTCTCAACATGCAATGCTCCCATCAGGCTGGGGAGTTTCATTTCTAGAAATCAATATTCACTTGGGTTCAAAATACTTTTATTCTGGAAGGAGAATGAAACACTTCAATTGATGTATCTCTGTGAATAAAATGCCTGAATTTCAATGAACAATCTTATCAAACATTTAAGACATTGTTGTATACATTGAGGTTGTTTCGTTTGTGTTTAGTTTTGGTTTAATTATCCTAAAGCTTATTTGATTTAGAGGATATTTAAGCTGGTAATTACAGCCATAATGACTTTTTCATCAGAATGATAAACAAACTAATCAGGGTTAAACTCACTTAAAGACGGATAGAATGAATGCATGTGTTGCTTTTGACTTGAGTCTTTGTGGTTATTTAATTAACATGGGCAAAATGAAGTCAAGTCGCTGAATTCATCAATGTTTCTAGAAATAGAGCAAACTGAACCAGAAAAAAAACATTAGAGATTTTTTGTAGGATTCTAACCAGGACTAATAAGTCACATTTTAAACCTTTCTGCAAAAAAAGTTGTTGAACCTCTGGTTAGCAATTCTTATTGGTAATTTTTATTTCATTTCACATTTATTTGTAGAGGTTATAGAGGTTGGTATTGTTGTTTACAAGAGACACAGGTTTTGATAAAAACAAAAAAAATTGCACAGCAACAAAACAAGCAATTAAACGTTTTGATCCTGTTTAAATAAGCTAATAAACTGAGTCAAACCTTTTCATTGCTTCTTGTGCTGGAAACAAATTAGACACACTGGTTTTAGGTTTTGAATAGAAATGTGTTGTATGAAGCTCTTGTCTCACTTTTCTTTCTAAGTCGAAGGTAGTAAGACATTTTTCAAAGAATTATGTTTTTCAGTAGGAAAAAAACAACATGACTTCACTTCTTAAAGAAGTGTTTGTTTGTTTTTATCAAAACTGGTCTTTCTTGTTAACCAGGTTACCAATGAGATAACCTCTACAAATAAGTGTGAAATGAAATAAAAATGACAAATTTCACTTCTTAACGAAGTGAAATCATCCATCCATCCATCCATCCATCCATCCATCCATCCATCCATCCATCCATCCATCCATCCATCCATCCATCCATCCATCCATCCATCCATCCA
>NW_015150572.1:252221-255844 GCF_000732505.1 Cyprinodon variegatus
CATGCCTTATACCCTAGTGTTTTTAGAGATTTTTATAATTTTATTTACTATTTCATATATGTTTCATGTTGCACGACTGTACCACAAAAAATTCCTAGTTGTGAACCTCTTCACTAACAATGGCAATAAACCCGATTCTGATTCTGATTCTGATTCATTCATAAAACAACAACTGGAGCATCTTATTATTGTGGGTGCAAAGGCACCATATTGGATTGGGAATATTTAATCTCTTGGAATATTCATTTGTTTTTAAATTCAGAGGGTTAAGATGGGATTATAAATTGATTGACTGATTAGCTGTAACAGAAGATTCTATAGGTAGTAGGCTAAATGATACAACAAACCATTTAAGGTCAGGTGACTACTTCCTGATGTTCATGGAGAGAATGCCAAGAATGTGCAAAGCAGTATGCAAAACAAAGAGGCTGTTTTAAAGTTATTTCATAATTTTCATTTGCTAATTAACGCTTTGTGGGTTGCTTTAAAGCTTTGATCTCCTCGCACTACGTACCTATTTATCAGGAACTAGAAGAGTAAATCATTAATGCTAACAAGATTTTGATTTCTTATTTTTATATATATTTTTTTGGCTTTGAGCTGGTGGCTATTTCCTTTTCAGGGTGTTTTTGAGGAGATTTTTGCTCCATCATTCTTCCTGGGTGAAATGTTGCCTACAGGAGCCCAGTGTGGGGCATTTTTTATGCTTCAAAGGAAGGTTTAGCAGTGAGACCCTTTTGTAGTTGAGGAGGGGATGAAAGAGATTTGTTGTTTTTTTTCCCCCTCCATTTGATACGGACATCTTCTGGGATTACATTGAGATAAAAAAGATGTCTTGAGACTAAATGCCAGAGTTATCACTTAGTCACAGAGAGTATGATTTATGTTGTAGGCATTGATCCCTGCTGTTTTATTTCAGGCACAGAATCAAACATATGCTCTTAAACATCTGTTGGAAACACCAGCAGGGGAGTTGTTGTGGAGACAGTCTTGGTATCTTGTCTGGTGTTACTATAAATAGACTACATAGTCTGATTTTTTTTTTTTTTTTAAGAGGCTAGCTGCATGACAGAACTTCACACTCCGGAGGAGACGCTGATGCTCACAGTTGTGTGTACGCTTTTCTTTTTGCAATATTCAGTAACTGAATGCCTCAAGGTGTGTCCCCACTCTGTCGTTTTGGGTTTCAGACAGGTGAACCTGTCAGGTTCTCCTGTCTGAACATTAAGTCTCTGTTCTGTTAGACTGTGTCTCACAAGCGTGCTCACATGGTGCTTTGTTTTTCTAGACAGCATCACATAACTCAGCAAGACAGAACTCACTAAAATAACACGTCATTGTTTGTCTAGGCTGTTTAGATCACATCAAAGATCCTTTTAATATTAAGCTAATCATGATCAAAAATAAAGAAGAAAAAAACACAGGAACAAACTGCACTCATTCAGGGAGTTGGCACACAGATGTCCTCCAAGTCTGCACCAACTAAAGGGCTAGCATGTAATATAAATGAGGCAGTCTGGAACCTGCTGCAGGGGACAAGGAAAACTGGAAGAAAAGTCCAGTTTGGAGAAATCTGGTGGATGTATTCCAGCTAGCCTATTTTTGCCCTTTTGCTGTCTGTCTCTTCGTGTTTGCTTCCCTTATTGCCACCTTCAGGGTTCCTACAGTCTACAGTCTATATTGTCCATTTATTAAAACCGAAGGAAAAACAATATATTTATTTTATTAGATTTTCTTCCATGTATAATTTTCTCAAAGATCCATTCGTCCATCCATCCACATTATGACTTTCCCTGTGTCTTCTTATGTTTCCTCCCTTTGTCGTTTTCTCTAGCATCCTCCAACCTCTCTGTTTGTATCTTACTTATTCAAATAGGATTTTAAATATGTGAAGAAACCATCACTCATTCTCCTATTTCTGTTGTTTTAAGATAATTTCTCTCACTCATTTTTTTAAATATTCCGTTACGACACAGACAATCCGTCTTTGCCTTCGACACTCACTGATCTGATGACTTTTCTTTGTTGTCTAGTTTTCCATGTAGTCATCTTCTTTTTTCTAGTCCCCTTTTTTTACCCTAGTTTCTTTTTTTTGCCTTTGAAGAGTTTAAAGAGCTCCCATCTGTAACTGCCACTCAAATATAGGAGGAATACTATTTACACAAAATGATATGTATATATTTTTTTTTTTCATATCATATGAAAATTAATTAATTCAACATTTATTTTAGATTAATTCCTGCCTGCTGATTAGATTTCCTCATAGATTTATCTCCATGATGTTTTGTCTTTTACAATATCGTTTCATTTCATATTTCATATCTCATACCCTGACCTTCATTCCCTATAATACCCATTTCTGGCTCCATCATGTTGCATTTATTACAGGTACATATGCATCATCTTGGATTGTCTGTGAAAGTTTCTTTAGTTTTGTTTTTAGTTGCTATCCATCTGCAGTATAAGCAAAAGTTTTGAAATTTCGCATGCAGTATTTGTTGATGCTTTACTTTGTTGGGCTGAAGAGCTTCTTTCTTTTTTAATCTGACCAGTACAAAAGGTCAAAATAAGTCAACTTACATATGAAATAACCTCTGAAGCTTCACTGTTGGGGCTTATCCTCTGGCCAAGTCAAAATAAGGTTCTCACTCTTTGTATGACTTTGAAATGTCTTTGGCATTTTTAATGAGTCCCTGTGTATAGAAAAGTGTATAGCAACTTTTAAATGACTTGTCAGGGAGTGTTGAAACTTCCCTTTTAGGAATATGAATAGTTAAAACTAAAAAGATAAAAATCTGGGTTATACTCATCTATTTCTTTTAGATAACCAGCAGTGTGCTTTTATGACATAACAGTATTCATGTCATTATGCCCACTATAGACTTAACAGGCAAATTATTATACATTTTCCTACAGTAAACTTGTGTGTAATTATGTGGCACAGATTTATAACAAATACATTCTAATGGCACTCTGACTAACGCATTTCTAGTTATTTCACAGAGTCGTTGACTTTGCAGCCCTTGGCATGAGCCTGCATGTAGAGACAAGAAGACACAACACCCCAGCAGGAATTCTTTTTTATTTCTTTAAGGAATGAAATGTTTGGAGAGTGCAAAACATTATTGGAAGTGGTACTTTGAAGAAAACACAACACAGAACAAATTTAACTTCAATTCAATTTATATAGTGCCAATTCACAACACATGTCGTCTCAAGGCATTCAAAGTTTTCTATCTAAGGAAAACAAGTTGATGGCATCAACTCCTTGATTGCAGCAGCACAGCTGATATTTCTCTCCAGGATGGCGTCACAGACAAACAGGAACAGACGAGGCAAAGCTACTCTGAGGAAATACAGAGAGAGCATAACGTCAGAGATTGAACTAACAGATTCTGCAGAGTGGGAGAATAGAGACAGAATGAAGCATAATGATGAAATAGGGGTCCCTATGTCCTCCAGAAATCTAAGCCTATAGTGGCATAACTATACGGATAGCTCAGGATAACCTGAGCATCTCTAACTATAAGCTTTATCAAAAAGGAAAGTTTTAAGCCTAGCCTTAAAAGTAGACAGGGTGTCTGCCTCACGGATTAAAACTGGTAGTTGGTTCCACAGGAGAG
>NW_015150572.1:256241-288211 GCF_000732505.1 Cyprinodon variegatus
AACACCAAGATTTTTTACTTTATTATCTGAAATCGGTTTAATCCCATCCAAATGAAGTGACTGACTTAAGAGACAAATACACTGGGCTGAGTGTAGAAAAATATGGAGAAACAAAATAATGATGCCAGTAATTACTAAGAATGTTTACAATAGAGCACATGTGGTCAATCAGTGTGTCCAATATAAAGCATGTGATAGTTTGATTCAGTCCCAGTAAGGGGTAACAGAGTTTTGATGCAGTAATTTGCTGCAGCTAGATTACATGGGTGTTTTGTGCTTTGTTTTTACTAGAGGTGATTATCTTTTATGCAGACTAAAATGAAACAGCTGGAGCAGGAGGCCCACAAAGCAGCTGGGCAAATCTTCTTGGTTAACAGCAACGCTCAGCTACGAACAGTAAGTTAAAAATGGGCTTTAGTTTGCAGGAGGATAACATTTGCTCCTGTATTCATTGGTGTAAGATTGTTTTATACATATGCTTAAAAAATCCTCATGAATTTTCTCTCTGCCATATGTTATATGTGTTTTTATTCGTCATGTTTATTTCTATTTGGAGAGAGTCTCAGTATCTAATGTTTGAAGGTGCTGTTTGAGAAGCTGCGTTTACATGAGCGCTGCAGAAACAAGAAGCTCCCCAAGACTATCAACAAACAACAGCAGTCAACATCGGAGGCTGCGGTACAGGAAACGCACACACAGCTCTGTCAGTTTCAACCTCAAGTCATCAATTATACATGAAACACAGCATATGCTGATTTATGAACACGCATATTCATACGCATAAACTCTGAAGGAGCAAAGATGTGTAATATTCAAACATCTTTTAAATATGTACATATAAAGCAGAAATCTAGACATAAAGTGAAAAGGGACAAGAAATAAAACTGAAAAAGTTCAGGGATGTAAACTTAAAAGTTAATTACTTTAAATATTGTTGTTTTAGTTGCTGCAGCTTCAGGACCTACATCCTCTTCCAAAGATCATTCTGGAGTACAGACAGGTCAGCTATTACATTACAGTTCAAAGTAGTTTGGATTCTTTTAAATTAAATTTAAGCTCAAAGTAACATTTGAATTTTAAGAGGATCAACCTGACAGTTTTTCTTATTTATCATGTAGCTTAATTTAAGTTAGTGCAGAACATTTTTAGTAGTACAGATTTGCTTTGGTCTTGTAAATAAATTTTTATTTCCCGCAGGTTCACAAAATCAAGTCAACGTTTGTTGATGGGATTCTGTCATGCATGAAGAGCAAGGTGAGGCAACCTCTGGTTTCATGTTACAAAACCATTTAGAAAATACAGAACTGTAAAAAGACATAACCACTTTATCTCTTTAAAAACATTTAAAGAGACATTCACAACATTTTATTTAAAAACATGTCTTTAACTGTTTGGACGTTTAAAACCATTTGTTTTACACACCCCAGACTGAATTCCTTACTTTTGAAAGAAAACGTTTTTATTATTGTAATAAAGTGATAATTTATAGTATATTATAGTTATTAGTATATTTATAGTTGTTCTAAATTACTCCATTGAAGGATTCAAATTAAAAAATACTTTATTAATCCCAAAGTACATTTAAATTTTGCAGTTTTTTTATCCTTATTAAAAGGATTTATTTATTTATTTTTTTTGTTTTTCATTGAGTAGTTGTGGGTATTGATACAGTAGCTGTAGACAGGAAGGGTACTGTTTGTACTGGTCTGTCTTGCGCCGGATCTGGAGCAGCCTCTGACTTAAAATACTTTGTTTAAAAATTTTCTAAAGAGGAAGCTCACCGTTGTTCATGATCTTCAGTTTATAAAGAGTTCTCCTCCGTGAAGCAATCTACTGAGGTTCCAGAGGAGTTCCTAGAACAGAGCAGGCCTTCTTTAATAGCGTGTTGAGCTTTTTTAAGTAATTTTCTCTGATGCTTAAACCCCAGCAGATGATAGGGGAAGAGATCACACTCTCCACAACAGACTTATATAAGATATGTAGCATCTTGTTGCAAACATGGAAGGATCTAAGCTTCCTTAGGAAGTACACTCTGCTCTGCCCCTTCTTGTAGTCTGTTTCACAGTTACGTCTCCAGTCAAGTCTGTTGTCCAGGTGAACATCAAGAGTCACCACGAGTCGTGTTAAATGCACTGGAGAAATCAAAGAACGCGATCCTCACAGTGCTGTTTGCCTTGTCTAATTGACAGTGAGTTTGTTGAAGCAAGTGTATAATGGCATCATCAACTCCAACTCCATGGCAATGTTCATTTTTTTAGGTGAATTAAAAGACATTTCTCTACGACCTTAAGGGTGTGGGATGTCAGGGCAACAGGTCTATAGTCACAGAGGACTGTTGGCTGAGTCTTCTTTGGCACTGGAACAAGGCAGGAGGTCTTTCACCTCACTGAAACTGTCTCTCGGGTCAGACTAAGTTTGAACAAGTGCTGTTGAATCCCACAGAGCTGCTCTATGCAGACCTTCAGGTCTCTGGGGATGACACCATCAGGACCTGGTGACTTATTACATTTCAGTCAGATGAAAGGCAGAGGGAGCAGCACCATCTTCTGATTTGCCTGACAACAAACTCATGGAAGGAGAGTCAATGGCAGAGGAGGGCAGGACGTTCATGTGACTGTGGGCAGGAGATAAATACGGGAACCTTGTTCCTGAACTGAATCTGTTGAAGAATGTATTCAGTTCATCGGCTCAGTCCAGATTGCCACCATTCTAATCATCCTTCTGCTTGAAGCCGGTGATCTACTTCATCCCTGACCACACATCTTTCATATTGTTCTGCTGGAGCTTGTTTTCCAGCCTTTTGCCGTATGCCTCCTTGCTTACTTTATCTTAACCTTAAGTTGCATTTGTAGACTTATTGATTCTCTGTCCCCTTTCTTAAAGGCTTGTGTTTTGTTGTCAAGCAGTTGCTTCAGTTCACTTGTGATCCAAGGCTTATTATTTGGAAAGCATTTCCCTGTTCTGGTAGGGATGGTGTTATCTACACCTCATTTGAATTTTCCTGTCTCTGTCTGCTTGTATGGTCAGAAACCCTGGCAGAAAGATGTTGGAGTCCAAGATATGATCCTGCAGCCGCATTTCAGTAAAACACATAATGCTTTATTGCCAATATTCTGGCTGGGTTCTTGTTTGAGCTTGGAGTTTTATAAATTCTTTCCTAAAGATCTCACATTGCCCATGATGATTAATGCAAGAGATGGCTTTAATTTCTTGTTCCTTTCTTGTCTCCTTGCTTGTGCTCTGAATCCCTGGCTTCTCCTTTTCAAATCAGCTGGTACTTATGGAAGTATTTGATGTATTATTTCAGCTTTAGAGATGTTAAAGAGCTGCTCCCGTGTGTAAAATAATCAACTTTCTGTGGTTACGCATCATAAAAAGTATCCAAAAAGGAAAAAAATATCAGTAAAGATCCTTGTGGTGTCACAGTTTTCAAGACCAGAACCAAAAACATCAGAAAAAAGAAGCTCCAATCCACAAATGGAGAAACTAAAGTTATAGAAAAAAAAGAATATCTCAGTCATGCTACCAGAACTTCTCCAACGGGCAGCCACCTTAAGCAGTGCAATTCAGAAAGTTACTACTAAACCATAAACTCATTAAAGTAAGAGCAACATGTTAACCCATGAAGATATCACAAAAACAGTTAAAACAAACATAACACAACATTGAATTATAATATTATATTAAAAAAAAAAAAGATATAATAGCCTGTTGGTGTCTAAACTTCTAGACAAAAAGCCTTTAGACTTGAAGTGCCTCTTTTATGGATGAATAAATTCCAGCATAATTTAGGAGCAACAACTAAGAAATAGAGTTAGCTTTACGTTTCTGTTTGGACCCAGAACCTAATGAAAGCAATTTGTCATTTCATCTTAATGTTTATGTTAAGGCGAAATGTGTTAAAAGAATTGTAAAATAGGTTACTTTCAGAAAGAAGCTTAAAATCCTATAACTAATTCTTTAATGAAATGGAATGAGGCCAACACAGGTACAGCCATTAAAAAAGTTTGGGCACCCCTTTTAATTTTAGAGCCTGTTGTTTTTGCAAAAGGAGGATCTACTAAATATTGTCTCTTTTTTGCTGAGGTGCCCATATTTTTGCACCTGTCAAATTGTGTTTTAATAAGTACTGTTTTCTGTTAGTCCAATATACCTCAATTCAATACTGAAATAATACTGTCCATCAGTTATTCGATATATCAAATTGAAATAGCTGTTGCAAACACCCAAATATTTGGAAATAGAAATAATTAAGATTAATAGGGGTGCCCAAACTTTTTCATATGGCTGTATGTATGCCCATGTTTTCCAGTTCTTCTGAGCGGACAAGTAGCAGCACATGCAGCCATTACATTGGAAAGACAATAACCTATACGTATTGACATAAAAGCATTAAGTTATTTATGGAAACAAAGTTTTAGTTGAATGTAAATAAGGCTTTAGGGATACAAATACAAATACCCACTGGAAAACAACCATGCTATGAAATGAAAGTCTTAATAATGGCATAACTATGGTTTGCATATCAAATACAATGAATAACTTTTTGTTTGAAATGAGCTAAACAGTATTAAAGTTTGTCAATGCATTATAATCATAAAGGCAGTTGAATAAAGGCTCAGGAGAACTGTCATTTTTTTTATCTTAATGCACAATTACTTTTGCGTAATATTGCCAAATAGTAAAAAGCAATATTTTATTCTTAAAAGTAGACCAATAACACACATATATAATGGAAAAGAATCAGGCACTAGGGCAGAGCTCTGAGGAACTCCAAACATAAGTTTTGCAACTGCTAAAAAAAACACACTATTAGTTAAGTTAGACAAACTTGATTAGATCAGCTTATTAAATATTCAGTGTTCCTGATGAAAACAGTTTTTGCTGTTTTGTATGGTGCCAAAGCAGCACCTACTGTCTTAAACGACCAGCATCAATGATTTCATGGAGTCCTCAGTTAATCTAAAATAATAGCAGTTTAAGCATGACATAATCCTTTATACAAAAGCCCTATTATAAAAAATAAATTAGAAAAATTGAGGAATATCCTGTAATGCATCATATTTAAGGTTAGTTGGGACACATCCTGAATAACGATTTTGTTTCAAATAAAAGAATATGAATAAATGATATCTAAAACCAACTTAAATAAACGGGATTAGTGAAAATTTGTCAGCCATGAAAGTTTCTCATACTTTGGCTCTTCTGTAACAGCAAAGTAATGAAATGCCATGTCTGAGATAGTTTTCTGAAGCTGTCACTCTCTTTCTGCCAGCGTTGTATTGATTTGTTAGGGAAGTTCTTGGTCTGACTGTCTCTTCACATGGGCCTCAATCAGACCTCCCATATGGAAGCAGCAGCTTTTGTTTGTCAAATGTGTTGTCGACTCTTCAAAGTCTGTCTGCTTGGCTGATGGTGAAAGTGATTCGTTTGGTCGTCTGTTAGCCAGTCCAGACTCCAATCCCAAACATAAAAAAAAGGAATATTACATCCTATTAATTTACAGCAGTGGCTAATCTAAACTGGAATAAATTAAAGGAAAGCTTCAAACAAGCCAAACTACTGAAATATACCAAAATGTGTTGAACTAGTCTGATGATTAACTAGATAAACCATTTTCTCAACAATTATTATTTTGTCACTGTTAAATGTTAGTTACATCAAATAACATCACACTTAATTATTATCTTTCTATATGTTTCTTCTTTATTTAATTGGGTTGAGAATTAACAGATTGTTCAAAGTGGGCATGGTATGGCTTATGGCTGTTAACACCAGTTAATAATAATAATCCACAAACCAATGGTGGCTTCATGTATCACAACTGTTCTTATGTATTTAAATATAGATGAATCGGCTACAGAGAACTTACAGATCACATGTCCTGTTCAAATACCTTGAATAAGTGATGACTTTTTGATTTTGTTGGTGAAATTTTATCCTTCTTTGATTTTTTTTTTTTTTCTGGATTTGAAAACCACCAGAACTACATTTCTTCTACATGGTGCCAGACGAGTGCTGTGACTGGGAGAATCTCGGCCAAACATCCCGTAAGTTTAACCAACATGGCATTTCTTTGCATTCCCTTCTGTCTGCTTGTCTGAATAGAGCTGTCCATGGTGCTGAAACTTGGTCAGCTCTAGATTACGTTTCCTCTTGCAGTCTAACCTTCTTCTACGACATGAGAAAGTTGTCAGTATTTATGACCGTTTATATACATAAAAGAGGGACTGTTTTGTTTACCAAATATGTAATAATGTTTGTTTTTATACTTTCCTTTGTGAGCATGTTAAAGTTTTCATGTAAATAGTTAAATCGATAACTTTAAACATCTTAACAGACAATTGTGATATCCCCACTGTATGCAATAACAAGCTGATAGTTTCTATAAGTTATGGTTATGATAAATGGTGTATTAGACAGCATTGGAATAATAAGTATCTCTCTGTGTGTTCAGAAAGGGAAAAATTCATGTTACATTAAAATTATTTTTAAGGATTGGTATTGGTACTCTGCTAAGAAAAAAAATCATTGTCATTCCTTGGGGACAAAACACAGACATGCACATATTTTAACGAAACTTCAGTCTTAAATTTTTTTGAAAACATTGTCAGCATTGGTGACTTTCCTTTTACCTTACCTACTCTCTCCACCCTCCTGGAATAAACTAGAAACTTCCATACAAAGCCCTCCAGAGGTATCAGTAATTCATGAAAAGATGTGTAGAAAGCCTGAAAATAAATCCCCTCTTTGTGTGGCAGAACCATAGCACAGAAAAATTATGCATTGAATACTTTAAGTTAAACTTTTCCTGTTCTATTTTAACTTCAGCAGGCTCTCTGGGAACTTCTAATTACCTAAACGAAACATGTTTTTCCCTTTCACTATTAAATGCATTTCTACAAGGTAATTAAAACATCTTTGCCATTCTACATTTCAAACCACTCTTATGGATTGTTTCTGCACAAAAACCCTAGCACTAATATTAAAAAATAAAGGGTTTATATCCCTTTCAAATGACCCTTTAAACATACTTAGATTAACTAACACACAAAAACATTAGGAAAAAAATAACCCAATTTTAAATAGAACTTTGAAAAAGCTTCATACGGCCTAGAAAATGGTAAGCGAAAGTCCAGCCTCTTAAATGCAACAAAGAAAGAGAAGTAGACGTTCAATTTTATTTTTTTTTGCGCAATTACTAAACATCAACAGACTCACTCACATTTGCTACTTCTTTTCTTCTTCTACTATAAAGCCCTACCACTCCTACCTGGTATGTGTCAATCGATTTGCTCATTTTTAACTTCCCCCAGCTGTCAGGATCCATTAACTGCTTCACTCTCTATTGTACTGATCATCTGAATGAAACACTCATCTATTTCTCTTTGAAGCCACCAGACTTTTCTTATCTCGCTTCGTGATATGTGAGTGATATAAGGTACACATTGAATTGATTGTGCTGCTGCCAAATGATTGATGTGATTGTTGGTCAGCACAGTTCTGATTCCACCACTCAGACACAGGTATGGGAATTGATTGATCAACACATTAAGGTGGTTTTCTTCAGTGCTTGTTTGCAGTAATTTATGTGCAGCTTTATTGATATGATCTAACCAGTTTGATCGTGGGTGGGCTTAGAGCACTTAAAAAAGAACTTCATTGAAGCATTTATCAGTTTGTCTTATGATCTTATGATGGATACATTTAACAGTCAAATAAAAAAGTCAGTAAAAGAAGAATTAAGAACAAAAGAAAGAAAAAGGAAAGCCAGCTCTGTGATTGGATGCCCTCTGGACTCAGTGCAGGGGGTGGGGACCAAAGGGGCCCTAACTAAAATAACATCTCTGCTGGATAATGTCTCCCACCCCATGCATAAAGCTGTTGCTGAACTGGAAAGCTCCTTCAGTGACAAACTGCTGCACCCTGAATGTACCAAAGTCCATTATCACAGATCCCTCCTTTAGGCCGCTCTAAGACTTTATGACCACCACTGTTCCCAACAACCTCAATAAGTTGTTACATCTAACCTGATTTTTGCACAGTTTCTGTCTTAGTTAGATAACATGCTGCTGTGATCTGCACATCTCTGGTGTTGCTGCTATTTTCAAATATCCGATACTGTAAAAATGTCCACAGCTGTTGATATATATGGGTTTTATATTTTATGTTCTTTGACAATCATACAAGTTTTGTATCACAGATGAAGTACTCTTTTTATATAAGTTTGTATCGAAGCAGGAACATGTTTTTTTACACTGTGTCCATGAGCTTTGGGGAACAGATACTGGGCATAATGAGCTCTGGGGAGGGTCAGTAGCTCTGAGGATGTAACACAGATGAAGCAGTGATTGGTACCAGGTACTGGGCATGATGTAACTTGTTTTTGTATCTGATCATTATGTAATTTTGTTTTTGGTTTCGGCTGTCCACAAGCCCTGGGTGGTTTCGGGGCATGCCGGTTCCATATTTTGGTTTCTGTAATCATGCGCTCCAGGCGTAAGAGGGAGCGGTCACTTTTCCTGATAGTTAGAAAGATTTTACTTTGAAGTGTGGCATAAATGGCGGGGCTTGTTGACACCGGCGGGGTCTGCTAGGGTTGCGTACGGACGCCTAGCTGTGCGGGTTGCACAGTAGGGGGACAATATAAATTGTATTGAGACAATAAAATTTGTATTCAGCACCGTGCCTTGATTGATGTGCTTGCTTTGCTGTTTTCTGTGGCAGAATAAAAACGACACATTTTAATTGTAGCAGAAACAGTTTGTGTGTTCATCTTTATCGCCGACTCATCCCGATCCTGCCTAAATTTCATAATACAGCTGTATAGTGGTAATTTATTATTTCCAGATGCACAGTATTTATATTGTAAAAACACTGTACAGTACAGTATTTTAGTTGTTTATTTTATTAACTATGTCACTTATTATGTTATTTTTATACACTTTTTAAGCCCCACAATTTGTGACCACTTTTGCTATAATCTTGTGCTGCTGTAACACCACAATTTTCCCATTGTGGGACAATAAAGGCATTTTCTATTCTATTCTAAAATGAGCACATAGCAGCTGATGACACTAATGGTCTTAAACCTCATGGGAGAGTTATGTATTGTGAAAATGTCTCATAATCACCCCAATAAGGTGTTAGAAGTCAGAAAAACTGATCTCTGACAGCAGTAGCTTGTAGACATTAAAGCATGGCTCATTATGGGATGTTCTGTCTCCATGTCATGCTCAACATTGCAGTGCATGCACAGTAAAATATTCAATTTAAAATAACTAAAATTCTTGCAACACTTAGGTACATGTATTTTCTGCTTCGGTTATAACCAGCATTCGTACTCTGATGCTCTTGACTTTGCACCATTATTCCAATTTCTCCTAGCTAGCATATCACCAGTGTAGCCTACTTTATTCCTGGACTATAGTGTGAACAAAAGCGCCTAAAAGTTTCACTTTCCTACACATAGCTCTTACAGTACAGCAGGTATTCCATTTTAGCCAGGGACAGAAGTGTTTATTAAACTGGAGTCAGGAAGTCTTAGTTTGATTGGATGAGGAGGAAAATTAAATAAATTGTGTTTTGGGATGCTAAAGGCAAGCCTTATCTTTCAAATCACAATAAACATGTCTGCAGTAAGATATACATCTATTTTACCTTCATTAAATTAAGCAGATAATTGTTGTGAAGAGCTACATAGTAGTGAATAAACATGCAGCTGCCTTTATGCATAGTTCAATTAGACACTCAGAAATGAAAAACACTTCATTTGGAGATTTCAACAAGAAAAGATATTGAAATGAGGAGTGTTGAAGAGGGATCGGACTTTGAAGTATCATGAGTACAGCTGAGGTAATGCCAGTCTTTAGTAACAATGGGATGCTGGAATAAAAGCAGGGATAAAAGTATCACCATGAGAAATCAGTTGTGTTGGAGAGAGAAGTAGGTCTATGCGGCGCTAGCTCGTTTTTTGATCTATGAAAATGCAAAATGGCATTAGATGTCTGTGATCCCCAGTGGTGATATCTGTTGGTGATACTCCTTTTTTGTTTCCTTAACATGTTTTTCTCTGCCTGCTGTTATTTTTTTTTTCAATTATTTCTCAGTTAAAATCTTTCTTTATTTTCTAATAGCTGTATGACCTGTTTAGGTTTCCTGTCCTGCTCTTTCCTCTGCATAGCCATTCTTTAAAGCCAAATGAAGAACACTTGACTCCTGATAACTCAATAACCTGCTCATTTTCTGTCACAAACTTAACAATGTTTTCCTTCCTTAGGCTGTGAAGTCAGATTCCACTGTGTTTCACTTCTGTTCTCCTTTTTTCACTTTCCTCTGACAGTTTTTCACATTTCTGTCACCCACACAAGTGTTAGATTCACTGTTTGGTTTATGGAGATGATGAATTAATGTTCTGTTTCCTTTCTGTATGTCATAGCATAGTTGGTGCTGTAGTATAAAGAAAGGAGATCTGTGACTTTTTTTTTTCCCCATTTATTTTACGCTACACTCAGAAACAAATATTTCTGTAAGTTTTTAGGGTTCTAGTAATGTTTTATCTTACTTTAAAATATTCCAAATTAATGGAAAATGTTTTGTCCAGCAATACTCTGCTGCAAAAGTTGTTAGCTGAAGCAAGCCATTGTGAGAAAACATTTGATACACTTACAGTATTTGACCTAATTTTGTATTCGCACACTGTTTATTATATCCTGGCATTGATTTGCTCATGTATAATCCTGGATCAGTTTAATACTTATCCACTGTGTAATACGGCATGTACCTTATTCATTTACTTGTTATTTTCAGGAGGCATGCACTGACATGAACATTTGGGCCGTTTTGATATTGATAATGCTCTTATGACAGATAACTAATATTTAGCTGGATATACTGTGTATAATTTTCTATTTGGCAACAGATAAAAATAACTTTCAAAGTTCTTTCATTGCTTCCCTACTTTAAATAAACACACAAACATGTGCTGCATCTTTACAAGAGTCACATGACCAAACAAACACCACATGATCAACCTCCTTCCCCTTCCGAAACACAAACAGCGATAAGATGGAAACAACAGCACTTGTTAATATCGACTGGTATTCAATTCAGTTTAGCTATATAGCACCAATTCACAACACATGTCATCTCAAGGCACTTTACAGATCTCCAGCTCATACAGTCAAATTGATTCAAAGTTTTCTATCTAAGGAAAACCAGTTGATTGCATCGATAGAATCAAAGGCAATCCCTCACACTAAGCATGCTTGCAGAGACAGTGGAGAGGAAAAACTCCCTTTTAACAGGAAGAAACCTGCAGTAGAACCAGGCTCAGTGTGAGCGGCCATCTGCTGAGGTTGACTGGGGTTCAAGGAGAAAGAAGCAGACATACCAATAGAATATACATATATATTGATATTAATATATATATATTGTAGCATTAATGGGTTGCTATAGCAATAACTATCCAGAGATGACTTCAGTTTAGCGGTAGCTTCCGTGCCCCGTACACCGCACGACTCCGGAAGGCTTCCTCTTTTATTGAACACACCCACTTTCTGTACAACCAGGAAAGGTCATTAATNGCTCATTATGGGATGTTCTGTCTCCATGTCATGCTCAGCATTGCAGTGCATGCACAGTAAAATATTCAATTTAAAATAACTAAAATTCTTGCAACACTTAGGTACATGTATTTTCTGCTTCGGTTATAACCAGCATTCGTACTCTGATGCTCTTGACTTTGCACCATTATTCCAATTTCTCCTAGCTAGCATATCACCAGTGTAGCCTACTTTATTCCTGGACTATAGTGTGAATAAAAGCACCTAAAAGTTTCACTTTCCTACACATAGCTCTTACAATACAGCAGGTATTCCATTTTAGCCAGGGACAGAAGTGTTTATTAAACTGGAGTCAGGAAGTCTTAGTTTGATTGGATGAGGAGGAAAATTAAATAAATTGTGTTTTGGGATGCTAAAGGCAAGCCTTATCTTTCAAATCACAATAAACATGTCTGCAGTAAGATATACATCTATTTTACCTTCATTAAATTAAGCAGATAATTGTTGTGAAGAGCTACATAGTAGTGAATAAACATGCAGCTGCCTTTATGCATAGTTCAATTAGACACTCAGAAATGAAAAACACTTCATTTGGAGATTTCAACAAGAAAAGATATTGAAATGAGGAGTGTTGAAGAGGGATCGGACTTTGAAGTATCATGAGTACAGCTGAGGTAATGCCAGTCTTTAGTAACAATGGGATGCTGGAATAAAAGCAGGGATAAAAGTATCACCATGAGAAATCAGTTGTGTTGGAGAGAGAAGTAGGTCTATGCGGCGCTAGCTCGTTTTTTGATCTATGAAAATGCAAAATGGCATTAGATGTCTGTGATCCCCAGTGGTGATATCTGTTGGTGATACTCCTTTTTTGTTTCCTTAACATGTTTTTCTCTGCCTGCTGTTATTTTTTTTTTCAATTATTTCTCAGTTAAAATCTTTCTTTATTTTCTAATAGCTGTATGACCTGTTTAGGTTTCCTGTCCTGCTCTTTCCTCTGCATAGCCATTCTTTAAAGCCAAATGAAGAACACTTGACTCCTGATAACTCAATAACCTGCTCATTTTCTGTCACAAACTTAACAATGTTTTCCTTCCTTAGGCTGTGAAGTCAGATTCCACTGTGTTTCACTTCTGTTCTCCTTTTTTCACTTTCCTCTGACAGTTTTTCACATTTCTGTCACCCACACAAGTGTTAGATTCACTGTTTGGTTTATGGAGATGATGAATTAATGTTCTGTTTCCTTTCTGTATGTCATAGCATAGTTGGTGCTGTAGTATAAAGAAAGGAGATCTGTGACTTTTTTTTTTCCCCATTTATTTTACGCTACACTCAGAAACAAATATTTCTGTAAGTTTTTAGGGTTCTAGTAATGTTTTATCTTACTTTAAAATATTCCAAATTAATGGAAAATGTTTTGTCCAGCAATACTCTGCTGCAAAAGTTGTTAGCTGAAGCAAGCCATTGTGAGAAAACATTTGATACACTTACAGTATTTGACCTAATTTTGTATTCGCACACTGTTTATTATATCCTGGCATTGATTTGCTCATGTATAATCCTGAATCAGTTTAATACTTATCCACTGTGTAATACGGCATGTACCTTATTCATTTACTTGTTATTTTCAGGAGGCATGCACTGACATGAACATTTGGGCCGTTTTGATATTGATAATGCTCTTATGACAGATAACTAATATTTAGCTGGATATACTGTGTATAATTTTCTATTTGGCAACAGATAAAAATAACTTTCAAAGTTCTTTCATTGCTTCCCTACTTTAAATAAACACACAAGCATGTGCTGCATTTTTACAAGAGTAACATGACCAAACAAACACCACATGATCAACCTCCTTCCCCTTCCGAAACACAAACAGCGATAAGATGGAAACAACAGCACTTGTTAATATCGACTGGTATTCAATTCAGTTTAGCTATATAGCACCAATTCACAACACATGTCATCTCAAGGCACTTTACAGATCTCCAGCTCATACAGTCAAATTGATTCAAAGTTTTCTATCTAAGGAAAACCAGTTGATTGCATCGATTGACTCAAAGGCAATCAGTGGAGAGGAAAAACTCCCTTTTCACAGGAAGAAACCTGCAGTAGAACCAGGCTCAGTGTGAGCGGCCATCTGCCGAGGCCGACTGGGGTTCAAGGAGACAAAAGCAGAGATACCAATAGAATATACATATATATTGATATTAATATATAAATATTGGTATCAATACAGATGTATTGATACCAATATTCTTAAAAAGGACGGACATCAGCCATTATTGGTGTAAATGCTTCATAAAGAGTGATCTTAGAGTTTTATTTTTGCTGATTACTTGGCAGGAATATACTGTAAGGAAAGCCACAACATATTTAGTGACTGAGTCACTTTCAATCATGCTTAACTTTAAGGTTAGATAGAATAACCTTGAGTACTTGGTATTTGAAAAAAGCCAGAATAATGAGAGGTTTTCTTAGATTTCGGTTGTACTTTTAAGGGGTTTACGTCCATTTTCTTTCTCTTTGGTCAAACATAATTTAGAGAGGTATACTTGGGTCAAATGTGGCTCTCCTTCTGCATTTCTCACAACGGTTTGCAGGAATCATTTCTAGTGGTCAGCTTTTTAGCCCCCCCCCAGCTTAGATATTCCTATTCAGCGCTGCCCAAAACTTTCTATAAAGTGGAGATTAAGTTTATCTTGGCCAATGCAGCTTTTTACTTTGTGTTTAATTAATTGGCTTTAAGTTAAGGTTATGTTTTGTTTGTGAGACCTATTTTTGCACAAATATAACTATAACTCTTTACCTGCTGTCTTGGGATTTTGCTTCTGTATTTCCACATAATATTGTTGCCTTGTGTTGCCATGTAGTAAATTTAGTGTACCAACCCTTCTTCCAGCAACCCTAACACTTCAGAGGGTATTTTCATGCATGTAAGTCAGACAAGCATCATCATCTAGGCTTTCACACATTTCAAACCAATATCATCTTCATCTGTTATGTCTGTTTACTTATAGAACAGATGAACCAAAGATGAACCAGAACTTTAACTCCATAAGTCTGGGTTATCGTTGGTTAAAGTTATACAAGGAAGAAGCATGTTTGAGGTTTCGTCCTGTATGGATGTGGCCCTGTAAAATAAATGTTGTTGATAAATCCATCTAAAGCTTGCAAAGCAATGACCACATCATCTGGGCTTTCTCGGTTAGCTTTTTAAGACATCTAAACTCCAGTAATCTAAACTTAAATCGTAAAAAAAATCATAAATGTAAATGGGTAAAGTCAAAAGATTAAAAAAATTACTTATTCTGGCATTTTAAAAAGAGATATTACTGACATTAAAAATCATAAGTCTATTTTAATCTCAGACCAGATGGTGAGTAAACTTAAATTGTGGGTGTCTTTTATATACCATATGTAAATCATTCCAATTAAATTATCTGTGTTTGATTGGATATATATTTATTTAACTTAGATCTGAGCATTCAGAGGGGGTTTTAGGCCCACTTTTGACAATGCTCACTTCATGCTGTGTACCTCTATACATCAATCACCCTTAGATGCCTTTTTTTTTTCCTACCCCATTTCTGTAACACCACACACACACATACACACACACACACACACACACACACACATTGTGAAATTTAATTTATACCCTGGCCAGTTTTAGGGTTCAGTATCTTACAGAAGCACATTTTCTCAACCTTCCTTTTAATGAACCACTCGCTTTAACTACACCACCAGAAGTCCTTCTGTAGGCTTAGAAGATAGAGTTAAGTCGCTGCAATGTGAATGGGAGATAATTTAGTGACCGCGTTAAGTGTGTCGTATTTTTTATGTGTGCATACTGCTGGATGTTAAAGTGGTGCTGTGCAGATTACATTACCCAACACCAATATCCCCATCTACCTACCAGAACACTTTGCTTCAGAGAATCCATCTTAACCTTACTGTGGACCAGATATGTATCAGACTTTTAAGCATGGCGATTCAGGGACAAACTTGTCAAGTGTAAATAGTATCAGATGTATCGCTGCACCAATCGTAAGCCTTTGAGTCACGGTTTGGAAAGTTTTCCTTCCTTTAAAGTATATAAAGGTGTGGCTTTAATATGTTAGTTTTAATATTTAAAGAGCAGTTTTGAGTTTTGTGTCACTTTACTGCTGGATAAAGGTTTTTGTAACTTTTATATCACAACCATTTACTTTTTATTTTGGATGTTACCAAAAAGAGGTGCATATTTGATACTATTATTATAGTATCAAATATGCATAAATTTATTTGAAATAGAAGAAAAATAAATCACAAATTTTAATTCAAACTAGAAAGTTTATTAGCATGTGTCTCTACATTTTGTTGATATCGACTAACTATTGATTGTTTAATAAGCAGACATTTCCTTAAAAACCTGAGCTTTCTCAAGGTCTTTCTGTAACATGCAGAGCTATTTTTGTTTTACAATAGGCCTACGCTTAAGTTAACACAAACATGTCCATATTTGTAATAAAAGTTTATTGTGCCACCCATAATAATTACTGCCTAAATAAACAAGAAAAAGAATAAAATCAAGGACTTTAATCCCCCTTCATCAGATATGTAAAACTATCATTCAAAGACAGGGTGTGTCATTCTGACACACCATCAGATTTCACTTGCCACTTTGTGTCAATATAGTTGACAGTGATATTGGTCTTTGTTTTCTTTCAAAGCTTTTTCAAAGCAATCCAATAAGCAAAATGTCATTCTGTTAGCTGGTCTCCTAAGGGAAGGATTATGGTTTCTTTCAGAGCATTATTAAAACTTGTCTCTCCAAAGTGGGGTTGTCACAACAGAGTCCTGCACTGGTCAGATTTTTCAAAACTGTATCTGCACGCACCCGTAGAGTCCAAAACCAAGACCCTACCGGTTACCTGCAAATATCCCCATTTAAAAACCTAGACCAATATAGTGCGACTCAACCCGTGATCACAAAGTGTACACACAGCCGTTTTAGTGCTTAAACACAACATGCTTTGTTTTCCGTCTTAATAACAGAGGTAGTAAAGGACATTGCCTCATGCTCATCCAGTGCTCCCTCCGCTCAAAGATTAACAGCTGAATATTGGCCGAGGTAAGGAGGTTTGCATTGTTGCTTAAAAACGTATTTTTATCCGGATATTCTAAAATAAATTTATTTGTTAAGATGTAGAGTTAATGAATAATAAAATCTAAATAAATAAGTTTCATTCATGCTATAACTCTCTGTGTGATACCTGCCTGCATTTTGTTCATTTATACCCATGCCTGCACCTGTGAAATGAAATGTTTTTTTTTCTATCTGTGGATCTACATTTTCTATTGGTACCACCAATTACCAGTTACTTCTTCCATGCAGGACTCAAACTCAATATCGATAACGGTGAAGATATTCTATCCCAATTTCTTAACTCCTGAAATAAAATGAATAATAGGATAGAATGCTAGTTAATTAAACGTGCAAAATGAATAACCCAGAAATCTAAAATTAGCAATAGCAAAAATACGCAAACAAATCTTACCTTTTGGTATCGATATCATGCCAGATTAGTATTGTATCTGGATATAGCCTTTAATTATTGCCACTTTTTGGAGAATTGGTACTCATAAAAGTCCTCGCATCTATGGCACTAAGTGGTATTACGTCCTATCTATCAAGTTAGACAGGCTTTGCATAATGGTATCCACTTGTCTATCATCACAACCTTGCTTTCTGAGCATATCTGTCATTTTTGGTTGGCAAGTTGACACTACATTAGTCCGGCTTAAACATTTATAAGTACCTTGTAGTCTATAAACTGCAGGAACTCCTTCCCTCTGTGACAAATATGCAATAAAACCCACAGAAGTGCTTTATATTTCCTAGCATGATGGGAAACATAGATGACACCAAATTAATGGCACCTTTCATAAATAAAGAATAGGTTTTATGTTTTACAAAAAACGTTTTTTTTATTTTTTAGATTTGATCTTAATTTAATTGTAAATTCTTTTTGTACTTGCTGGTTTACAACTAGACACACATATCTTGCTGACCAACACACACACATTGTATTTCTATGTTTAAGTATAGTGTTGACGATACAACTTTAAGGGAACTATCCCTTATACTACAGATGAAGTGTAAGCCCAACCCCCAACTGTTTTTCCACATGAAGACCTGCCCTTTTCCCCTCCACACACAAGACTTCTTAGCTGCTAGTAAAAAAATTCAACGTTACCTGACTACCAGAACTAAAGCCAGTAGGGGTGAAATAACTAATTGGATTAATCAATTATGGAAATACTTGTCAACTAATTTAATAATGGATTAATTGTTAAATATTTTGGATAAAAGATTTTTTTTTTATTGTTCGTTATTATGCTCTACCTAGAACTCCTGAAGTGCAAAAATTTTACATTTCACTTGATTTAATTCTGCAATAAATCTTCTTGCCAAATCTAGCTCAAGGCGGCATCACAACTCAATTTGTTTCTTCTTTGGCCACTGATACGCTTCAGGTCTCTCTTCTCCTCTTCTTTTTTCTCTTTTAAGGCTGTTTAGCTGCGTCTTCAGTAAATAGAATGTGTATGCAATAGCATATTAACCTATTTTAAAAAATAATGTTTTGCCTACAAACAATGCCAAAAAATATAAATGATGGCAAACTAGATCTGTATTAGAATCTTTAGCCAAATCCACATTGAGCAGAGACTAAATAAACACTTAGGGATTCAGCTGTGTCTCTCATTAAGGCTAATTTGCAGACTCATTTGCACAAAGAGAATAATCTCATCTCTGTTTTCTTTATTTGCCTTCTACCTGCAGATGATTCAGATTTCCCCAAACTGTCATGAATATTCCAGCTAGAGCTGATTCAGACACACTATTCTTCACATCTGCTGTGCAAACGGATGCTTTAATCTCATGCATCATTAGTGGGGCTTTTTGGGGAAGCCAGTCTCTGCGTCATTATCAAACCATTGCGAGCTATTATTAGGGAATAGGATGAAGTGGAGTATGCAAAAACTCTGTTGTTAAAAATCTGTGATAAGGCACTGATTACTGTCAGGGGTCGGAAGGCAGCACACAAAACACCAAACACGTGTGCATGATTAATAGGCTAATTCATCGTCAATACACTCGAGAGACAGGAACGTATGTCATTGTGTTCGACAGCAATGGCTCAGAAACCTCTCTAAACTTTGAGTGCATCTCTCCGAGAGGCTAATGAAGTGCTGTTTATGGCATTTCTATGGAATGGAGCATAGTGCTTTCAACAGGTGTGGATGTAAGAGCTGTACAACTGAGACACATTGATGTAATGAAGGGAGAAGGAGTGCATCACATGCATAACTAATGGGTGTTCTAGCGTCACAGTGTTTCATACATGCTATAATAAAGCAAAACTGAGTAGGCATTCCATTTCTAACGGGATCTCAAATTTCCCCTTAGCCAATAAGACAGTTACTAGTCTTATACAAAATGTAATATAGTTGGAGAGAGGGACGTTCAACCACTCATCCTTCACAGTGAGTTTAGACTGCCTCAAATCATGACTGTAGACTTCTGGGCCTGTTTTCCTGCATGATTTAGGCGTTTCTCTGCTCCAACGTGACTTATTCAAATGGCTTAATTGGGACCATAATATCACTGCGTAGCTGTGTTAATGACCCAATCTTCTCACTTAAGTCTTTTTTAACCAGGTAAACATGCAGGAATTTTAAAACCAGTCTCTTTCAGTCGTGAAGAGCTACTTTCCTTCAACTTCTAAGTGCATCCCCTCTCCAACACACCAAAATCAAATGGCTTGATTCCTTTATCAGTAGAGCATTCAGCTTTGCAGAGATCTGGTAATAGCCATTTATGTGTTTTCCATATGGGATACATCTAAACAGCACAGCAGCTAGAGAGGAATGGGCTTAAGATCATCCAGGGTATGAGAACCTTAAATTTTTCCTTTAATTTTTTTTTTTTATAATAATTTTTTTCATCCTCTATTCCTAATGTATACTTTCATACATGATTGTGTATGTATGTGTTGTGTGTACACCATGTCAACCGCATTGTTTTATGCTTTGTCTTGTGCATCTGGGCCCGGTTTGCCTTTTTTTTTTTTTTTTTTTTATGTGTGTGCTTGTTTATCTGTATGTTCTAAACTTTAAAACCTTAAAATAAAATTTATGAAAAAAAAATAATAATAATTTTTTTACTCAGTTAATGATAGAAGAAGGTTGATTTGGTGTCTGGTGAGCTGAAAGATTATATTTTCACTTTATTACTTTATGACCCAGTGTTTAACCTTTTCTACACCTTACATTGGGGATGGCTGATTTTTAACATCCTTTCTTTCAGACAAATCCACCCATGTTGTTGTTTATTGAAAGCTCAATCTTACTCTCATTTCTTCAAAACGCAAAAAAACGCATTTCTAAAAGTCGACTTTTGGATATGTTTTGAAAATCCTGTTTAATTTGCCCTTGTAAAGCCTAGACCAGAGGTATTTAATGTAGTGAGTAGTCGACATACTGTGACCCAAATCCTAAGCAATTCAGACAAAATAGTAATACTAACACAAAAACTACTGCTACTACTAGGTTTACGTTAAAACCTAAAATATATTGAGTTATTCTTGATTAGTTTTGTATCATCTTTTTAGGCAAAAATCTATTTAAGTCCCTCTGGGCTTAACAGGTTCATACCTTTTTTGTCAGCAGTTCTAAATTTAGATTTAGGGGTCCTTGCAGCATTTCTTCATCTATCTAGAGATCTTAGACCGAACAACATTAAAGACCCCTGGCCTAGACAACGAAACTGTTTGTCTTGTGTCACAAAAAGCATAAAGAATAGATAAGAACAATTATTTAGTCACATTTATCTGAAGTAGTTTATCAGAAGTACCAGTAGTTTTTCCACTTTAGTGAGAAAAACTGGTCACTGCTCATGCCTAAAACCAGACTTAAAACCAAAGGGCCTTGGCGTATTCGATCGGCAGGCTCCTTTGAGGTTTTTAAATCTTCTCTAAAAACACACTTCTTCTCCCTTGCTTTTAATCAACTCTAAGTGGACATATGGCAAATTTTATTTTAGATTTTATTTTAGTTTAAAATTTATATTAATTGAAACATTTATCCTATTATATTTTATCTCCATTCATTTTTTCTTTTTGCATTGTGTTTATGTATTTTAGCTTTCAGCTTTTATTTTATGCTCTGAAACTGTGATTCCTGTACAGCACTTTGGTCAACCCCGGTTGTTTTAAATGTGCTTTATAAATAGAGTTGACTTGAGTTGAGTGCTTAGAGATCCCAGTCATTTTCTTATGTGGTACTTTTTTCCAATCTCGATAAAAGTGCTTAGTTTAAAGGTGAGAAGAGTGTGAGAATACGCTGCCGCATTGCATGACACATTTCTTTTAAGGCCTTTTATACCTCTTGTCCCATTAAACGTGCCCAGGTCTCTATTCAGTCCCATCAGTGTGACTGTGTCTGTGGCCCTGGACGTCTCCACCTTGACTGGACTGATGTATCCATAAATATGTCTAAGAGTGGGCTTTTTCATGGTTTCCAGCTGAGCAGGCTAATCTTATTTTATTTTAGTATGTACTCGTCCTTTTCTCTCTGTAAGGCTGTAATTCCTAATGTCCTCTAGTCTTCATTTGTATTATCAGAGTCTCTTTTTTTTCACCTTTCAAATAAGAAATGAATCCAAACTTAGGAGCTGATGTGTTGGTGAAGTGAGTGTCTGAACTGAGTACCTAACAGGTAATTTACTCTGGTCTCCATCTTGGGTTAAGTGTGAGTGTATTGGTATTGATTTATGCTCATGTCACAGTGCAGCACAAGTGGAAAACTTATTTCCTACATATTGAATCACTTGTCACGTTACAGGACTAAAAATCCATACAACCAAAGATCACACAACCTTAATTACATTCCACTTAAAGAACACAGGACCTGCAGGTGTGTGTGTTTGTTTCGGTGCTTTAAAGCAGTATATGAAGCCCTTTCTTTCCACACCCTACCTCTGCATTGTTTATCTTGGCCCACACTTTTTCTACCTCTTCTTATAAATGATTAATTGGTGTTGGAAGCAAGGACATATTTCACCTCTACATCTCATACACGTTCAAGCCCTTTGCTCCAACCACACAATCCAAATGAAGAGGTGTGGGTCCACTGCATGATTGGAAACCTAGTTTTGCTTTTACCCATGTAGTCTCCATGCCTTTAAGGTTTTATTTCTGTTTTTTTTTTTTTTTTTTCTCGGTTAGTCCACCTGCACATGGGCCCACAGGTCGAGGTGTCCTTCGTAACCATTAAATCCTTTTTATTTCTCTATTCTCCATCTGTTTGGTATAAGGATGGAATGAAATAAAATGAAAGACAATTTCGATAGACATGCAACATTTTTTTGCTGCAGTTCATCAAACTGGGGTTATTTTTCAAAGAGTATTTGTTGTGGAAAAATTTATTATTTTAGTTTAGGCCAAAAATTAGTCATTTTTATTTTTCTTCAAGTGTTTTTCTACATTATATCCCCCTAGTTTTCATACTAATCTCCATTTAGACCAGTCAATTTAACTTGAATGTATAAATCATTTGTAGTGTTTTCCCCCTTCAGAATCAATAAAGTATTTTTTAAATTAATTCATGTACGTTTCTGAATTTAAAGAAGATGATAAGCTTCTCCAGAAGGAAAAATCCCAGATTTAGCAAATAGAAATAGTTTTCCTTATGCTAAATGCTTTTGAACCGGATCGTATTTATTCTGATTTGATACCTTGCAACTTGTGGAAAGGGGTTGTGTGTCTCTTTAGACTCCAGCAAACTACTCTAAAGATGTAAATCCTTAACTTTACTAATTGCATGCAACCCTGCTGCTTGGTTACAGGATAAATGCCTTCAGTCACATTTCTAAATATAAATGCAGCAAATACTGATGGTGTCATCGTAGCAACAGCCGAGAAAATAAATAATATTACATTTAAAGACACATTACAGAGTATTCTATTAAAACTGGCTTGTGTTGCCAAAACACAGAACTGCACCACTCTTCCGCTCTATCTCGTAGCTCGCGCTGTTGAGCTGAGTATCCACAAAATACGTCTCGGATGTAATGCTTTGTTTGTTTGATAGGTTGGATTTATTCAATATAGACGCTATCGACTTCAGATCCGCTGAATGGTGCTTAAATTTTCCACCCAAAGTACATTTAGAGAAAATATGCTACAGGCTTATAGATGCGTCAGGGCTGAACTTTTGAAGCGTCAGTTTGCTCATCAAACTTAAAAAATGTCTTTCGAAGATTTTAAAGTTTCAAGCTTTTATTATCAATATTCATAGTAAAAAATAACAACAAAAAAGCTTAGACTGAAGTTTGTTATGGAGAACAAAAAGAAACCAGAACCTATATCCATACCTGTATGTATGCTCTTTAATTTTAACGTCATATTGCAAACAAGTCACAACAATAAGTGCAGTTAAGCACTGTTCTCTTATAAAAGTGCAGAAGTGAAAGGCTTGGACAGCTCCGCATAGGAGTTAAAGTATGGTATAGTACAGTAACGCTGGAACTTATAAACTGAACTTAATTTCAACCAATCCCATTGATACCAGGGGAACCATTACATTTTCTGCATGTAAAGCCAGAATTGTATCAACAGTGGAGAGTAATTTGTCTAAATAAAGCTGTTAAAGAGCAGAAAAGGTGCTGACATGGGCTTCCAGAACAAGAGTTACCTCTGTCTTTTTGTCATCCAACTAGAACTTTCAAGCCCTCCCGAGGCAGCCACTTCAAATCAGCAGGAAACAGTACATCCAAGGTAAGGTGCTTTCATTCCTATTCACACAAAAACATTTCTACAACCAGTTTAGAGAATAAGGCGGTGATAAATGTAGAGGAGTGAGGTAGAGATCTCCTGAGGCGTGGAGAAACTGATGAGCAGGGAGCCAGTAAAGAGGGTTTATGAGGATAATAAAAGTCTACAGCCGCAGTCTACAGGGTCCCCTGCTAAAAAATTCTCAAATTCTCATACTTGTCTGTCTCCCTACGCCGCAGTCTTTGATTTACACATCAGATGTTTTACAACTATTAAGCTTTATATGTTATCATCTAAAATCGTAGGCTTGGGTAATTCAATGACTCTCTCAAAAGTATATAAGAAAGCTCATTATAGTTATGATGCTAAATGATTATGCTTAATGTATAATCTTTTTCTTATTTTATTACCAAAGGAGCTTCTTTTGTTTGATTCCAAAATATTAAAATAATATCTAATACATGTTACTACCTAATAATGACATGGGATGCCAGGAAATGGTACAGACAAACCTTGATTTGTGGTATCTGAAAGAGATCTTAAACATTATTATTAACATGGAATTAATGCAGCAATAAATAGATGTCTTTACTTTTGTCCAGATTTTTCTTTCTTAACCAGGAGGGCTTATCAGCCTTTTAACTTTTGTTAGTATTGCCGATATTATTGAACCTCAGTGGAGCGTTTTATACTATTGATCACTTGATTTTATAAGAACGTCTGGAAAACTGTACGGCCTCTCTGATACAGCACTTGACTATTTGAAATATTACTTGAAGGATAGGGACTTTTAGGTGTTCAAACGGGACATTAAATTGGAAACCATAAAATCACATGCGGGGTTCCTCAGGGCTCCATTGTGGGGCGACAGGGATTCAACATCTACATGCTCCCTTTACATCAAATTATAGCATACAAACAGATCAATTACTATAGTTGTGCAGATGGCAAACTGATTTAAATTACAATGTCACCAGGTGACTATGAACCCATCTGATCTTTGGCTAGATGCTTAGAACAGAACAGTACATGGAAGAGCAATAATCTTCTCAAACTGAATAAAACTGGGGTAATAATCGCCGAACCAAAGCAGAGTTAGCTCATAGCTTCTGCTACTACAGCTAGAAATCACTGATTACAGCCCTGATGGACTCAGACCTGAACCTTCACAGGCACATAAAGGCAGTTACTAAGTCAGCCTTTTATCACCTGAAGAACGTTTCCAGTATTAAAGGACCAATGTCCAAGCAGAATCTAAAAAAAAAGTAATTCATGCATTTATCTTTAGTAGAATTGATTACTGCAATAGTGTAATCAATCAGTGAAAAATGTTTGCCTAAAAAGTCCATCAGACAGCTGCTGCTAATCCAAAACTCTGCTGCTCATGTTCTCACTAGAACTAAGAAAGTAAAGCACATCAGCCCAGTTCTGAATTACTTCCGCTGGCTCCCTGCAACTCAGATAATATATTAGTCCATAAATCACTGAATAGATCAGCACCTCAATACATAACAGATTTGTTGTCAGTTTATCAACCTCTCAGACCATTCAGGTCTATTAGTTCAAGCATGCTCTATAAGCCCAGCACTAGAACCAAACATGGAGAAGCAGCATTTAGTTCCTGTGCTCCATTAATCTGGTACAAACTCGCAGAAGATGGGAAAAGTGCAGAAAGCCTGAGATCTTTAAAGTAAAAGTTAAAAACCCATTTGTTTAGAGCTGCCTTTGACTGTTTAAGTTAAACTTTTAAACTGTTATTAGTTTACGGTTGTTATCCAACTGTTTTATTTGTTTTACTACCTGCTTTTATCATGTTTTTGTCTGTATTTGCTTTGATTTTCCATCTATTTTATTGTTTAACTAGTGTAAAGCACTTCAATTGTCTTCGTACTGAATTGTACTATATAGATAAAATAGCCTTGCTTTATTTACTGAAGCACCTGGAAGGATGCTTCAGTATCCCATGGCTGTACTTGCATTTTTACAGCTTGGTCCTGCAAAAGTACTTTGAACTTAAGGTCACAAATTGCCTGGAAACACTTGAAACTGCATATACTCATCTATATGCAGGTACGATGTGCAAGTTTGAATTCATCAAAGTTGTCATTAATGGCTGGCTCAGGGTTACTGGCCTTAGAATATAAAATCCCTCTTATATTTAGATGATTGTACAGGCTGCAGAAAAACCAAACTCTTTTGCAGCCATCATCAAGGTTGTCTTAAATAAAGAAATAAATCATTGTGAAATAAATGTCCACTCGAACAAAAAATACATAAATGTTTAATGTGGCAAGGAAACTTTGTAAAAAGAGAATTCATGTAATATTCTCAGTTAATTATAATGAAATATGTTTCATAATAATGTAAAAAAAGATTCAATAATGTTAATGATTTTTTTTTTGTTCCACCACTGAACTGATTAGCTGTATAATCTTCTGCTACGGTATTTATTATTACTCTGCATACTTTTCTGACTGTTTCTACTGATTTATTTGATAAAATTATTGAGAGTTACAGTTACTAATCATAATATATTTTTTGTAGATTTACAAATGTATAAATTCTGAATGTCCTGAGCAGCAACAAGTGATTGATAAAGACATTTTTAATGTGAAAGTTATGTCTAAACTGGGGTTGGTAACTTGCCTCAGAAAACATTACAGCTAAGATTTAATTGATCTTGTCTAAAGACAACATTTCAGATGCTTTGCACCTGATTAAGATATTGCAATTTTTTTTGTACAGCCATGAGTTTTCTTTGAAAATAATAGAACCCGGTATTCTTTAAAAGTGAAATGTTGCTTCACTTTCCTGGAGACAAATGAGTTCTCCTTTCTTAAGCTTGGTTTATGCTTAACATAAACACAAATTCTGCAGCTTTAATACTCCATGTGTTTTAACCTGTACCTAATGTTCTGCCCGTCTCCTGGTGGCAGGGGTGTACAGCACAACACCACAATAAATAAGGAAATAGGAAATACAACCGTTATCTACTTTTTCAAAGCCTCTCCTTGTCATCAAAGAGTTACATAGTTTATATAGATCAAGCTTTATAAAATCCCACTTGTCACCTTAGCTCTAGAAGCCACTTTGTGATTCAGTATAGGGCTGCAACTAACGATTATTTTGCAAATCGATTAATCTGTCTATTATTTTTGGGATTAATCGATTAATAATCAGATAGCCAAAGGTTACTTAAAGAAGGCTTTTTCACGAAATGAACCCAGGTGACATTAAAACTTTTCCGCTTGAGAAGCTTTGGATAGAGCATATCAACATTCTTTATTTATTTTATATGCAAAATATATGTTTTTTACAATTCTGACAAAATTGCTGCTCTAAATGGGTTGCTTTTTTCAGCTAAAGGTATGATTTATAATCTCTATACTCCAGTTAACGATTATTCGATTACTAAATTAGTTAACAATTATTTCAGTAATCGATTATTTACGATTGTTTCAGCCCTAGTTCAGTATTTTCTTTGAAACTCATCAGCATGATGAGTTTCACAAAAGACACCATGACAAAGTAAACTTTTATTGTGGCAGGGACTCGAATGTTTATATGATAGATGACTCGGTCCATCTATTGCTTTAGCTGACTTTAAATAATAAAACACCCACTGTGGTTTTTAACCTAGTTGTCATACATTATGCAGCACATGTAGGCATTGTTTTCCTACTAATTGCAGTCTTACTGGGAATGTTTCACATCTTCCCAAGCAGCCATGTTCAATTTTTTTCCTTTGTACACATCAACATTGACTGGAATGCTTTTAATTCCTTCTACTTTAACAAACTTTCAAATCATACTGTTGTCAGAGAAAACACCTACCTTTGTGGTATACACAAACAGAAACGCAAAAAAATCTATCCATTTTAACCAAACAGACATTGTCTATCTCTGGCAATACGGTAGGGGAAGTTGGTAAATTAATTCTCCAAGAGTTGCTACTCCTTACCTTAATATAACAGAATCATTTATATAATTTATGCCTTTTGTCTTAATCTGATCACGCTGTCTAAGAAGAGTAATTAATAATTCATGACTTCCTTCCTGAGGTATAAATATTGCATGATACGGTCGTTCACCTCTTTCAGCCACTCGTTCAAATTAGAAATACAAGAGAACATGGCCTTTTGGCTAGGCAGAGTTGTGTTGATATTAGAGGTGTAAGAAAAAATTGTTTCTGTCAAATATCTCAATATTTTACTTGACGATATGGCTACTGATGCAAATAACAGCTTAAATGTAAAGAATACAAATATGGATTACATTGTTTTACTTTTATATACCTCTTAAACCCCTAACCGGTAGTTGGCAGCACCCCAACCAAGAGGCTATTATTCAGGTGCTTTATTCTAACTGCAGCAGAACTACAACAAGATCTCAAGGTTTTACAAATCCATGCTATGATAAAAATGGCAACATACAATTTATGTTCTTTTTTTTATTTTTTAGATGTATAACTTGTAATGTTATACGTATCATATCGCCAAATTCTTTCCAATTCATATCCCTAGTCAATATAGAGTGAAGTTTAAAACAACTCAGCAAAGGTTTCAAGAGTGAGATTATGCTAAGTTGAAGAAACATTACATACAGTGTTTCTCTGAGCTTAAGGAGCAGGTAAAGGATAAACTAATTACAGAAACTCTCACTGTCAACATGTATATAATGTAGTTAAAAGGTTGAATAAATTATTATGATGAAATAAAGGTCAAATATTCAGAAGATGACAATCCCCCCTCCTCAATAAAGAAATGTTAACAGAGACTGAAAGAGAGAAGCCTGTATTGCACCAAAATATACTAACAGGATTCAGATTATTTGTCGGAGTATCGCAGGGTTTAACTCTTTATTGTAGAATTTGCAATACTGTCCATTTTTCACATTTCTCAGAAATTATAGGGCCTCAGCAACTAACACTTTTATTGGTACCCTATAGACTAAAAATAACCAGTTTTACAATATTGGAAAAGCTTTATTTTCTCCTTAAACACCTACTTGTAGGTACATAAAGTAAACTAAATTGCTGCTGATGCTGTTTCCTGCATTATGCCCCCCCTTAACAAGGTGGTTGGTGCTGGAGAGCAGATGCTGCTTGTGTGCTGTATAAGTAAGCCTAGATTTTAGGGAAAACAGTGGAGTCCAAATCTTTCTGGGCAGGTTACTGTTTACCTGGACATAAAGCATCTCAGACAGGACTGTAAGTAAGTGTGGAGTGTACTTCAAAGACTTGTAATATTTGAGCAAAATATTCTTTTGATGATGTACACTATGATGGCCTAATCAGTAAGTATTAAAACTAAATCTGCTTGACAGATGAGCTGCTTGATATTAAGAATAATTTTATAATGTTTATCTAAAACCTGATGTTAATTTAAGACTGTCCCGCCACCAAACAATTAGAGAAAAATAAAAAGAGAAGAACAAAAATTGGCCAGAGAACGAAACAACAGAATATGTCCTCCATCTGCTGCCATGACCTGCAGATGGAGGACACTGACTATGCTGCTCTGGCCGTGTTGTCGCTCTAAGACTTACATCATCACCTCTGCTCCCTGCTGACTCTCACTCACAGGGCTCAGTGTCATCAAATCCTCCTCCATCGCTGCTATCAGCCCTTCTTTCTTTAACAGCCGTCTCACTGGGTCTTAGTGGCAGAGCTTTAGACGGTAATTCCAACAGTTTGTAAAGCCACAGTTACGTACACGTCTACAGATGTGAGCATGTGTGAATGTGGTAATGATTTTGGTGTCAGCTTGTCTGTAGTGGTGAATGCTGTGCTTTAGTGGGTTTGTCATCATGCTGATGCTGTGGGGATGGTCTCTAATCACTTCTGCTGTACTAGAGTCAGCATTTGATCACTGCACAATTTTGTCCCCTAAATGGGACGTAGCAACTTTACAAACATTTCCATTATTCAATCAAATAAATCAATATTTTGTCTTTCCCTTTAATCCCGTCCTTCCTGTTATGTTTTGAAGACTGGGGCACACATTCCCCTAACCAAGTGCTTCTCAAAGTGGGGGCTTACCCCTTAGGGGGGCTCAGAGTAATTCTTTTTTTGTTGTTGTTGTTTTTAATAATGTACAGTAAAATAAACAGCAAAGCTCCAAATAATTGAACTTTAAAATAGGTAATCTTGTGATTTAAAGAGGATTGTAGTTTATTTTATTGCATTATAGTTTTCTGCAGTTTTTGTGTCCTTGTTTAGCTGTCAAAAAGATTGGTCAGAGGGGGTGCGAAAACTTTCTTTGAATCGTAAGTGGGGACGACTAAGAAAGGTTTGGTAACCACAGCCTTTATCATTGAACAGGGCTTTCAGTTTGCAATATACACTTTGCTCTGTCATGATGTAAATTGTAGGTATGTGATGGTTAAATTACTTCTGAATCTCTTTGGCCATTAAACTCTCAATAGCAGGTGTTTTTTTTTTTTTTGCTAGCTGTGCAATAAATTATGATAGGTTGTTGTAAGACTTTATTACATTTAGATAGCGCTCACTCTGCCATGAGTTATGATGATATTATTTTCACAGGAAAGCAAGAGGAGGTTGTGGCTGTCCATCCTCGGGACTTGTTTATTCCTCAGGACGGCTGGACGTTTCTTTCTGCAGGTAGGATTTTATGTTGCTGTGAATAGACATGTACACAAACAAGGGGCGTTTCAATTTAGCTATCTGCTGTTTGTGGATAGAGTTCCTCCACCTCTTTAAAAAGCACTAAAGGTAGGTCTAATCATCCTCTTGTCATTCGTAAATACCTGTATAAATGCAGCTTTTCTGTTAATGATAAAACACGAAGGGGAAAAAAGGACTGAGGTAGAATTGCACATACCTGCAGAGATGTTGCAGGAATCTGTATAGCAGATCAAACCTCACACCGATGAAAAAAATGGGTTAAAATATGAATGACAGAGTTACCTTTATTTTTATTCTAAAAGTTAAAGTTAAAAACAAACCACTGGTCTTTGCTTTCCAAGTTTGAAGATGTTTTGCTTCCCATCCAGGAAGCTTTCTCAAACTTTACTTTTAGTTGTAACACCAAAATGTTTTTCTGTTTTTTTATTGGCACATATTTTCAAGATATTATGTTTTTAAACTATTAAAATTCAGTTTAAACAGTTTTTTCTCCAGTATAGATTATCTGCTCCACTAATTCCTCACATTCCCCATGTTTCTACCTACAGAACAACAGTGAAAGCTTTGTGTAAATGAACAATTATATTTCTGTATGGGTGCATTTACGGTATACATGAAAGTGAGTGTCACTTTAAATCCAATGTTGATGAAATGCGGGATTTGTTTATCTGTAGTTCTGCTGGGTTGTGAGATCTTATTTCTATTTAGGAGTGACGGACGAAGAGGGTTCCTATTCACTGTTATACCTTCTGAAGACACTAAGTTAGACATTCAAGAACTCATTAAAAAAATATAGTAATTAAGCACTTTGAAAATACCTAAAATATGTTGAAAACATTAAATGCTCCCAGTTGGTTCTGGTAAGTAAAGAATTTTTCTTTCATGCAGTTTTCACTGGAGCATCATAAAAGTATTCACATTTACGCTAAAAAGAATGGGGGGTAGTCATTGTTCAGCAAAGCAGTTAGACCAGGAGGCCTGAGTTCATACTGTATGGGATTATTTAGAAAATGTCATCATTTATAGGTTCCTATTCCTAGAAGAAGGCAGAGAGTTGGGGCGTTGTAAGCTGAAAATCTTTTAAATCTGTTGAAAAAAGCAGAAAATGTTCAAAATGTGTCAAGAAAAGGTTTCGAGTATGAATGGGATAGTTAAATACATTTATAAAGAAGATTGTGACACAAATGATAGCAATATTTGGGAGAGGTGTCAAAGTTGGGTTTTTTGGAGGGGTGGCTTACGTTCCCACAATTGGAGAAGTCCTTGACTAGAGCAGTAACTGTAATATATTGGATACTCAAGCCACTCAGAAAGGGTGGGTGTAAAAGGTGTTTCCTGTAGAAGAAGTTTACAGGGGATTTATTGAAGTAAGAACTGTTAGTAAAGGCTAAGGGATCACATTCTCTTCAAAAATAAAACTTCAAGTCCCTGCCCATTGTATTGAGGGAAAAAAAGGATAAATCGGTTGTTTATTTTAAGCATGTATATCCATTCAGCTGGGCAATAAAACAGGTTGTACTTGGGGCTCCGTGTAACACCACTTAGCTCTCTAGATATCCAGTGGGCTCAGTGAAACACGTCATGACCTTAGCAATGTTCCTGTCCTCTTGTGCGTCAGTCCAATTCCACGGCCATTTACAAAAGTAATGACTCATAACAGGGATTGAAACACACAAATCCTAATGGCTCTGCCTGTTTCCCTTAGCTTTTTTTATTCTGTAAAAGAGTCACTGTTTGCTACAATCTTCTCTATAATTTGGATTCAAGTCAAGGATATCTTTATGCACTATTTTTAGCCAAGTAATTAAAAAAAGGCTGGCCATGATAGCTAGTCGACTGAAATCTGGACAGATGTAAGGTATGTGAAGCTTTCAAAACTTGGATCTAAATAAAAAAAAACATATATTTTCCAGTCTTTACATTCAATAGTCATCTATA
>NW_015150572.1:288317-294138 GCF_000732505.1 Cyprinodon variegatus
CCTGGCACACATACTCATAACCTTTGTTAATTTTCACCTGCCTACATTACATTCTAAGTAGTGCATAGTTAAGTTAAAGAAGAAGCATACATGGTTTTCTGGTATTTTAAATTTTAAAAATTGAAATCTGAAAAGTGAGGTTTACATTATTAGAAATCAAGGGAAACCTTAAGCAACCTTAAGAAAAAGTCTATACTCCTTCGATCCTCTGCAGGACGTCTGTTGAAATTCGTCATTCCTCTTCCTAACGAGGGGTGTCCCTTTCCGATATTAATGTTAGATATTGGTCCAATATAAGCCAAAAAGCTAATATCGGATTTTAACAGCTGTCATCCAAAATATCCAGTATTTTTATGCTGATATAAACACGTTGCTTTTATTAAAAGTTTCTGTAACTCATTGGTTCATTTTAGAAGGGTCAATTATTTTCATTCTTTTTTTTTACTTTTGTTCCCTGGTTTAGTGATGATACTTGATTAGACTTTTTCTAACATTTTACTATATAAAATAAGTATTACAATTTGGTGCTACTATCGCATTAGGTTTAATATCGGTATCAGCCAATTCTCAAACCTACAATATTGGTATCGTACAGGAAACAAAACAGTATATTGTGACATTCCTAACCCTAGCACAGACCCTGGCCAGCTGCTGCCTCTTAATAGCATTGGTGCTCCCTGCCCTGCTAGATACAAGACAAATTTGCGCCGAAACAACCACCATCCAGACGCAACTCCTAGTCTCGTTGGTGGTACTCTCCAAGCTGGTTCAGATTCCTGAGGAACAGATGGACCCAAATACATTGATGCCGACGTTGTCGTTCAGTTTTGCAGAATAAAACGAGTTCCATGACTCTGGGTGTCTGATAAATTCCCTGTTGTTGTAATACAAGCTCAAACTCCTCCTTTTTAATGACGCGGTCAGCATTTAGCACTATGAACCCTTTCCCAGAGTACTCACAGAAATCTTTGCGGGCAGCTCTTTTGGTGTGATTCGGAAAAGAAGTTAAACTTCATGGGAGGAGCTGCAGAAATCCAGAGATCTGTAGAGAGAATCTATCCACAGGAAAACTATTGGATCAATGTGCAATTATGGAATAACTAAAAGAATAAGAAAGCTGAAAGACAGTAGAAGCAATCACATTTGTTAAAAGCTATGTAGAGGAAATGAGAAACATCTGCAAAGGTTTTTAAAGGTGCAAACAGTTTTCAAAGGACTGTTGGCCCCATCCAGATTTAGAGTCACCCCAAAAGCCCTCCTGTCCGGACACGGCCTCTGTTTGAAAAAAGGTCATTTCAGTCTTTGTTTCTCGGCTGTGTAGCACTAGAGAGAGCATGTCGGGACACTGTCTGCCTGGAAAGGTTTGTCTGCTGCTGGGTGTCTGCTGGACCTGACAGAGTGGCACACTTATGTAACCAGACAGATAAAACAGGGTTAGCTGGAGGAAATGCAGGATAGGAGTGACGATACCACTTGAGCACATGTCAAGTTGGGACAGAGGTTCAATCTCATTTCAGAAGCCAGATTCGCGTCCACACATTCAAAGAAACATAGTGGCAGGGATTTAGAGAAGATAAATCAGCAGGAAATAAGCTGTTCTGTCCGAACTACACTTCAAATTTGATTTCCTTTACAACACAGATGGTCAGACACATTAAGAAAAGCCCATTCTGCAAAATGATGTCATCTTGCTAATGTTACACATTTAAAATGCATCCTGTGTTTGTTTTTTGGTGTACTTTTTAATTCTCTAAACAGATATTTTCTGTACCCTTGTGGCATGTGGGAGAGTCTGAGAGAACAAAAAACAGAAGCGTAGCCAAAATGAGAACAAAGGCATTGTGTATCCTTTGTGGATTCCCTCTAGAGCTCTGGACAGGTTTGGTTTAGTTCCCTAGTGGAGCTGAGAAGGAACACATGCAATGAGCCTGAGCAGCTTTATACAGAGAGAAAGTTAACCAATAACATCCTGGCCGTTATGATACAGGCATCCAATTAAAGAAAAAAGATATTCATCATAAACATAACTACCACCTCTGGAAATAATGCCACTCTTTAGTCTTGTGTAATTATTTTTTTAAGACACTGCTTTTTTCTGTGCAGTTTTTATTTATTTATTTATTTTTTAACATTGGGCCCTTGATTTTACGTTATTACATCATGTTCTACTCACCCATATGAGTATTTTTTGTCGATTGGAGCCGTTCCGAAGATATTCCGTTAGGTTATATCCAAGTAACGTCTTCCTATGGGCAACGACTTGAAGGCACAAACTAAACTGTTCATAATTAATCATTTGTGGTACGCCAATATTCATAACATGTATGCAAATCAGTGTCTCCCAGACATCCGCGGTTATATTTTTTATATTTATATATTTTAAAACAAAGCTGAGTGTGTATGACGTCATCTCAAAATGTAGGACATTATCTGAAAAGTAACTCGTTTTTAAGCATTTCTCACCTGTTGCAAGCAAATTATTATGTTATTTTATGTTTCTTTGTAAGGGTAAAGGGATTTGTTTTGAATAAAAACTATACATTTTTACCTCAAATGCATCCAATTCTTTGCATTAATGTGCAGTTGGGATCCAGCTACTCCATCTTGGAAACCAATTCTGTAAAGCCTACTTTGTACTCTTTTTGATCAAATTTGAAGGTACATACATGGTTAATTGTGGAGGTTTGTAGGTAGTGATTCCGTAAAGCCTCCTTCCCACTTAAATTAACATAAGTTGATTTAACACGTTTTCAAACATGGTTGACCTGCTAACAATCTGCATTTGACTCCCTTACCATTGGTAAAAAAAACAAAAAACTATCTGACACCCCACTGGTGAGCAGTGTGACCTCTGTCCCCCCCGCTGCTGTGTTTCTGGTGATGCCATCATGCTGGTTTAGCGTTGATGATTTCACCAGTGCGTCATATATAAGGAAAGTAAACAATGGAGAGCAACATGTAAGGGAGCCAGGGTGTAGTAAGTGCTCTTTTTATTGTTTTGTTCTTTTGTCCCTTCAAATCTGTCTCACTAGTGCTGTTCCATGTTTATTAAATATAAGCAGGGATGTTTTGCCTTATTAGATCAGACCTGTAACCTCTGCTGATCTCTGTTTTGGAAAAGACTGAGTTGTCTCCATTATTTAGCATCTTAGCATGTCAGACCTGCAGCAGCTGTGTTTCTTTTCAGTTGCTCCACTTCTCCAGTCTCTAGCATCTCAAAGTTTCCTGTAAACTCAGAGAGCAATGTTGAAAGGTTGTAGAAAGGTTTGTTTTTGCAGTAATCTCTTCATAAATTAGCCACCAGGTCCACTTAGCATTTGATCGATCTGCAGATTCTGGTCCTTGGCTTGTGGCCTTTCATTATGGTGTCTCCTCAATCTGAGACTCCCTCCGGGAGGGATTCACAGAGAACAGAAGTGTCTGTGAGTTGAATCCGTTGTCCCCCCCAAGCACAGTGAGGAGCAGGGTCACACGCCCCTGTAGAAGTATATCTAGGATTTACAGCATTTTGGAGATTGCTGATGCACAGCAAACTGCATCTTCCTCAATCAATGATCCAATGTTAATTTTGGACATTGGTCTCCAGTGTCCAAAATTAATATCAAGGTTTTTGGCTCAACACATTTCATTGCACATAGTTTTTATGTATAGTCTTCTCCATCGAACTTTTCTACCTTATGTTTATTCTTTATATTTTTATTCTGAAAATGTTTTAAAGAAATGTCCTGACAGCATTTATTCATTCGAGGGAGTCCGACTTCCCTTGGTTTTGCGACTGAGAAAGTACAGAGGTCTTCAAGCATTTCTGAATTTAGTAACAAATATTCCTGCTGTTTGGGGTTTAAGAACATGGTTACAGATGGTTGGAAGGATAAATGGTTTGATGGTTTATAAAATTATTTAACAACTTGGATGTGTTCAGTGTTGTCATTTAGGAAATTCCAAAGTCCTACAGTTTATACTGTGGTCCATACAGCCTAGGATTAATAACAAATGAGATCCAGGTGTCGTATTTTAGAAATTCAAGCAGAATACAGAAGCCGTGTTTGAATAGCTCAGAACTTGTATTTAATACCCCTCTTATGACCTTTTCATTCCTTCTTTTTTTCTTAGACTAAAACATGTTGCTTTTCTGTATTTACCTTTTAAACTGTCTGATTTACAGACGTTACCTTTCGAAGAACTCTTGCATCCATATGTAAGGGTTTCTTTGCTCTATGCTGATAAATTAGTTCCTACTAAAAGCCTTTGTACGTCAGTCACATCCCACAAGAGACATTTTATACAGTCAATAAGCATGTTGAGCTCTTAAGCTTTTATCTTTAAGCTTTGAACTTTGCTATGCTGCAATGCATCACCAACGGCTGTTCAAGAGGATGTGAATAATGGCGTTAAGATATGAGTAATGGTTGATAGTCAAATGTTATAAGATTAGATGTTTAGAGCAGCACATGCATCACAGTTTAAGTCAAGACAAACTTAAAAAATGAACTTTGACTTTGCAGTAAATTCTGCTTTAAATGCTAAACTTTAAAGTATATGTACAGTTAAAGAAGGAGCCATAAGTTTTTACTGCTTCTTAAATATTTTCCTATGATTTTTGTGTGTTTTAAAATCTGTTTTCAACAACAAATAAAATGAAACCACAACAAAGTATTTAGTTATATATTAAATATGTTGAATTTTTAATTATAATAGTCACTCATTATAGGCATTTACAAGAAGTCAGTTATTTTGATCTGGATCCATACACTGACAGTCTCAGTAATAATCAGGCTATCTAAAGATCACATATTCACATGTGAATCGTGTATCCTTCACCCTGTATCATACTGCACATGAATCGCTTTTCACTTTTTCTTTATCCCCATTTTTGGACATCCGCACATCCAAGTCAGCAGTATGTTTCTGAACTGCTAGGCTCGCTGGGGGGAAGTGCTCTGGAGCTCATCAAATATTAATAAGATGGTATCTTTAGATACTTGCTCGTTTATGTCAGCACAGGCAAAGCCAGTTGTATCTTTTTTCTTATGTTTCACCGCACTATCATCTTTCTTCGCATCTCATCTTTTCTCCTTCTTACAAAATATTTAGCACAATTTCTGTATTAGTACCATTTTCAAGCAGTCTGGTATTCATAAATGTTCTTCTTGCTCATCTTATCCCCTCAATGTATCTACTTATCATCAGTGTCCTCCATCTAAAATAAGATGCTTCCTCCCAAGTTATTATCTCCCAATTTTCTGCACGTTAACTGGATATTGATTTAATGATTAAACAATTCCTCATGGATGAGATATCTTTATCCAGGTAGTAAGAAAACATGTATGTTTAACTTTATTCTATTATATAAGATACAAATATATTTCTGCTTTCCCTTGTGTCTGTTCAGTTAGCATCCTTTTAGTTTTGCATGTTTTTAAAATTGCACTGTTTTCCTCCATATTTGTAATTTGCAGAACTAAATCATTCTCCAAATGCACCTATCTAACAAATGTCTTCCTTTACTGATAAAACTGGAGCATCAATAAAGGCATCTTTCATTAGAGTAGACTTTAATCAGTACTTATAAATAGAAAATTTGCAAGATTTTTGATTCAAATGAATTAATTTCCTACAGCTTTAGGGTAGAACATTGTGACCATGTTGACTGTAAGGACAAGCAAATGTTGGAGGAAGTTACTTTCCAACTGTTCGTTGGAGTATTAGGTTGTTAGTGGTAGGGTTGTCACGATACTAAACTTTTCAACTCGATACCGATACTAAGTAAAATATTCGATACTCGATACCCTTTTCGATACCACAAGAATAAAAACAAAGA
>NW_015150572.1:294232-336710 GCF_000732505.1 Cyprinodon variegatus
GTTTTGCAGACATAACAATGACACTAGCCAAACCAGTTAAACAAAAATAATTCTCAGCAGTTACAAAAAAAAGTCTGAAACTGAAAAATGCACAGAATTATTCAATCACACAGTGTTCAGAAAATGCATTTTCCACTATTCTGCACTTTAGATGGCTGTATCGATACTTTTTAAAATGAGTATTGTATCCGGATACAACGTTTCAGTATCGATACTTTTGACAACCCTAGTTAGTGGTGTCCGATCATCATTTTGATTACCCAGTCCGAAACGAAGGAGGGATGTTTCTCAGATAGTGTACACACAGAATTAAACCTCTTTAAGTATTAGCAGAATTTATTTCAGTCATCATCCACTCATTGATATAAGCATATATTGCAGAGGATCATCTACCTTTCAGGCCAGCCTGACCACTGCGATAATAAAGTGACCCTGATCTTAGGTCTTCTCATCTATATATCTCACAGTTGGACCTTTTAGGACTGTTATCTAAGTCTCTCAGAGTCTTAACAGTTGTACAGAATCGATACTACTCCCAAATAAGTTAATAGAAAATGGTGGATGAAGTTTCACTGAAGCAGACCTGTAAGCTTTCACATAAAACACAGGACATGAGCAGACCTATACATTAAGCAGTAACACAAAATAATGAAGAAATTAACCTTCAACAGTGTAATATTCTGTCTGATGAGAACAGACAGAACTTAAGAAAAAAAATATATCTGTTGATGCTTGGAAGGATTAATAAAATCTGCTTTAATGAAAACCACCAATCTTATTCTTGTTGAATAGGATAATACATTTTTTTTCCAATAACAGCAGTTATTTTGGCTTAAGCATTAGCACTGTTGCTTAACTAGCTTAGGCCGAACTAAAACTGAACTAAATTCTTGCTGAATACGGATGTTCAATGAAAGCTTCTTGGAGTTTGATCCTGTAAATCAGCTGCCTGAAATCAGTATTGTACCCGCAACAAATACATTTTTATAGCAGTCTCTCTTTACAGAAATATATACGTTTTATTGCAGCAGGGAGATGAATAGCAGTCGAGATTTGGACTCCAGTGGAACTTCCAGATTTAGCTGCTAAGACATGCTAATTAGACTAAATTCATGCTAATATAGCCTACGGAGCAATCAAAGCGCTTTTACCCTGTAAGTTTTCACCAGCAGCAACAATCACAGGTTCTTGGTACAGTTTTTATGTATGAGAAAGGTTTAAAGAGTTTTGAAGTTTAAATTGGTTTCTAATTTTATTTAATTTTGACCTCTGATTTTCAATTCTATTACAGTTTTAATTCATTTTTTAGTATTTTATTATTTAGTTTTTATTTTCCGTTTTTGTCTGTTTTGTAATAAAACTTTCATAAGGGCGGCAAGACCAAAAAATAATGAAAAATCCTAGGTAAGAACAGACCACTGCAGCAACACAAATGACCTGACGTACTGTACCTGCCACCTACTGGTGTAATGTGGTCCATAAAAAAAAATGCGAAAACAGTAACCGGAAGTTAGACCTCGTAATAATGCACTGTGATAAAGACGTAAAGGAAAACTCACCACATTCTTTCTTAAAATTCAGTTAGTCTTAATTTGTTTTGTAAACTCTTATTAAAAATAAAGTTTCAGTTAGTTTTAGTTTTTTGCAAGGTCTGTTTTTGTTTTCAATTCAGTTAATGTAAATGTTTTTTAATTCTAACTCTCGTCATTTTGTTAGTTTTAGTAAATGAAAATGGTTATGAATATATATAAAGCTCTGTTTATTAGCCTGTAAATGGAGGGCTGAAATCAACAGTAAATAGGTTCATAACAATGTGTGCAGTGTTAGATTGTCCTCAGACATAAGTGGAAAAATGTTCAGAATGCTGGAATTTTGATCACGACTCATTTGAGGGGTTATATAAAGGCTTGGCTTCTTCGTGGAGAACAAATTAAATGAGTGATGACTTAACGCTTTTGCTCACTACTGCCCATCCTTAAGGTTATCAATATTAAAGCAGTCATTGAAATATTTTTGTTTGTGACAGACTTTTGCCAGGTGGAGCTCCGCTTGCTGGCTCACTTCTCCTCCGACCCTGAGCTTCTCCACATTTTTACCAACCCGCAGTCCGACGCCTTCACCATGCTGGCCTCTCAGTGGTAGGTCTATCTGACTCTAGTGCACCTTTATTTCCCAGCCAAGAAAACTGTTGCCACTCTGCTAGGCCTCTCTCTCAGTCGTCTTCTCTCAGACTCACAATCTCCTTCACTTCACACAGTAATATCAACCACACCAACGGACTCGGTTTCCATGCCCTAGGAGGGTCCTGTGATGGTAGCCTTGGTGATCACCTAGTTTTGCTGTTAGAAATGAAAAGGATTGCTGTGTTTTCCTCCTTTTCTCTTACGTGTGTAGTTTGAATTTGCTCACTAGTTTCATTATTTCTGATCCTGCATATAAGTTGTGTGTTAAAATGACCAGTTAAGCAGATTAACACATTAACAGCTCTTTTCAGACTTCACACCGTCACTGCACTGATCTCTTTTCACCTTTAAGACTTTCAACTGGTGTCACTTGAGCTAGACTTGGGATTACTGGGATTACTTCCTCTCTCAATAGAGTCCGTTTCATCTGATCCTTTTACTTTCACCGCACAAGATCAACAAAAAACACTTTTTTTAAAGGTTCTTGCTTCCTCATCCTTCAGTTGTCAAAAAAATTGTAATAAACAACCTTTTGTTACCAAGCTTTTCTCTGTTACCAAGTGTATTTTGGAAAAAAAAAAATCTACCACCATTCTAAAAAGTTTGCCATTTATTCCTTGCTTTACCTTCCTCGGGAAATATCTAAAATAAATAAGAAATTGAAGAAAAGCTCAACCTTACTCTCATCTGACTAAATGCAGTTTTGTTAATGTCCCAATAGGTTTATTTATCTCAGAAAACACTGACATTTGTTTTGGTAGGTCAGAAAAAACTTTTGCCAAATCTTGCAAACAAGTAGCTTGCATGTAGACGACATCTATTGGTTGCCCATTTTTTTATTCTCTTCTCTAACATTGATCCTTGAACTACTTTTATTGGTGCTTTAACCAATTCCCTCAGCTTTGTTTACATTAGCTTACATTGTTTTAGACTCTGTTTCTCTGACTATAAATACGGGAGGGTTAACTCTTTCCTTTACTTACATCCTGTTTAAAAAGCATTTTCTCATGCCATTCCTATTTTAAAGAGGGGCTAGCTTTTTCATCTTTATTCTATCCTGAAAAAGGTAATAGATAAATAAGTAAAAATACCTAAAACTTAGATCAGCCTCAAAGGTTCTGATAAAAATATTGGTTAGTCTTATTTTTTAGGAAGTGCAATGAAACTATGTATTTTTCTGACTTTTTAAACGTGTGGAGAGTGTTGGTTCCCTCAGCCATAATCTGCTGAAAAAAAGGCAGTTTAAACCGATTTTAGTTCTTTATTCCCTATTGGAATATTGATATCATTGCCCAATAAGAAATGTGTATATTACCTGGTAATCCTGTGCACTAGGGGTATATGCTCATCTTTAGGATATTGAGACTGCCTGTTGACCACTTTATAACAGAGGAACATGTAAAGATACCAGATTTTTTTATTTTATTCCTGTTTTTACCAGCCGTGGGGTGTTTAGGATCTTCAGACACACCAGTCATGTTGTGTCTGCTTGTGTGTGTGTGAGGCTGTCTGTCAGCACTGAACAGCGACAGCAGCTTCTCTTAAGCCCCTCCAGAAATGCCACTTTGCAGACGTGTCATCCCACCCTGTCTGAGCCTCAGTACTACGAGTCACATCCCATAACCGTCACTCCCTGTCCATCTCTCCCTCCTGCTTTTTACTTCCAGTAGTCCATTATGTTCCATTTTGACTTCACAGCTTTGCATTTGATTTTGCTTTTGTGGTAATGCCTGATATGTCTGCTCATAACTTTCAATACACTTGGCTTACATTAAAGAATTTGGTAAAGCCTAGATGATGATGTCATGGCTTTGTGATCTTGGACCGGGTTAGTTACAACACTGGAGTTATGAGACACACTCCCGTGGATGTATTAATAAGGCAGCATCTCAGACGCACTGCTTCCTTGGGGGAGAATGTTAACAAAAATTGAAAGAAATCAGCAAAAGTGTCATGAGTTGAACTGGCCATCTGCACGACTGGGTTACCCTTGGGTTCAATTTCCAGATGTGCTTCATTTGCCTGTTATTCTCAAGTATAAACACCAAAGAAATGTCCATGGGCTGAAAAGCCACTCAGCAAGGAGGAAGACACTGTTAAAGTGCTCAAAGGATTAAAATCGGAGACACGTCAAAGTAAACTCTCTAGTCATAAGAATGAGCGATGCATTGAAGGCAAAAATCACGAGAAAGCATGCCAATTATAAAGTACGGGGGTTGCAGCATCATGATGTTGGGTTCTCTGAAGATAGTTGCACATCATTAAATATTTGTAGCGATATGGAAGCAACATCTCAAGACATCAGCCTGGAAGTTGCATTTTGGGCAGAATTAAAAATCCCAATGAAACAGAATCAAAAGCATATTACTAAATTAGTTGCAAAGTAATAGTTGGGAGGATGTTGGCCTAGTGATTAGAGCAGTGCGCATGTGCTCTGAGAAGGTTGCAAGTACCTGGTGTCGATCCCCACAGCCTCCACTCTCGGTCCCTGAGCAAGACCCTTAACCCCACACCCAGGCGCCGCGCAATGGCAGCCCACTGCTCCGCAAGGGGAATGGGCTAAAATCTGAGGTAAATTTCTCCAATGTGAGACCAATAAAGTTCAGTTATTCAATTATTATTAATTTAATGATAACAAAGTCTATGTTTAGGGGTGGCCATCAAAGAGTCCAAATCTTGCTCCTATAAAATGAGCTTAGGTAGAGCTGAAAAGGTTTGTGTAAGTAGGATAGCTGACAAACTGCCTCAGTTACTCTAGTCCTGTAAGAAGGAAATTACCAAAGCTATATCAAAAACTTGTAAGATGTTTTTGAAAGATTATCCAAAATGTTTTACCCAAGTCATGCAGATTGAAATGATTTTCCTTCTAATGCCAAGGAAATACATCTAACTTTTTGGATTTAAAACAAATATCTTACTACTTTGACATTTAATGAATTCAAACAATTTTTGAAATCCTGAAAGAAAAAAACAACAACAACCTGCCTTTGCAATGTTAATATCTCACTACCACATCACTCAGTTCTTTTAAAAAGGTTGACATTTTATTTTTTTTTTTTAAAGGTGAAAGTTGTTTTTGTTGTCACCCAGGAAAGGGAAGAGTGTGGATGAGGTGACCCCGGAAGATCGAGAACATGCCAAGCGGGTTGTCTATTCAGTGGTTTATGGAGCAGGTCAGTATTTACCGCCACTGACTCCCACTAAATTAGGAGTAAACAGGGATCCCATTTCATTATAAATAGATAAGAAAATTAGTTACTTGATGAGAAGATTAGAATGACAGTTAAATGTAGACAGAAATATGTTTTTTAGTTACCATAAGTGTTTTAGCCTTCTAAGAGAGCTGTTAGCAGATAATTTGGTATGAGGTTGACGATTAAAGGTATAGTGCAGGATTTTTTCGAGCATTTTTGAAAAGATCTGCCCTCTCCTCTTAAAAAAAATGCACATGCACAACACTGTTCCCGCTTCCGAGAGGGAACGCCTATTAAACACGTGTGAGAGCGTGCATGAGCCTATTTATTCTCGTGCACGCTCTGTTTAAAAGTTGCTGTTTGCATTGCTCGTTCAATGCTTTCCAAAAGACTATTTGCATTTTTTCCACTGTGTCAGACTCACCACCGATAAGTGAAAATGGGGACGAGCACGTAGGACGGCCTTACGTAAACATATCACTAGAATGATTGACAATTAGGAGGACCGCTTAGTTTGATGATCCACCTGGAAAAACAACATCCTCCACTATACCTTTAAATGAAAAATCATGTTTCTTTCACCTACTGTCAAAGACTGTTTCTCTTATTTATTGTCTCTGATTTGTTTTATGATAAGTGCTCTATAAATAAAGTTTGGCTGTTTGACTTAAAGCACATGCTGCACATTTTGTCACCATACTAACATGGGACATTTCCGAAAAGCCAAGATGAGAAAAAAAATCTTTGAAAGGGCTTTAAAAAAAAAAAAGAACCTTAAGAACTATTGATCCTGACCACTTTAAGAGATTACAAAATATTGACATTTAGAAGTAAGGTATTAAGATTTAAATAGAGATTTCATGCACTCATGTGGAAGAACAGAAAAATCTACAAGACGTTTTACCAATACCTTATTGCTAGTTAGTTTAACCGTCTGTGTTAGGTAACTGTTTTAATAATTTCTGGGTATTGGCTACTATGCACCATATCTAGTGTTAATGTTTACTTTAAAAGCCATTTTTACCTATAAAAAGCACAGCAATACTGTTCATATTTGTCTTTAGTTCTGAAAAAATGCAATTTGTTCCAACTCCTTCTCACTAATATGATGACTGGAATAAAATGGTAGAAATCTCTATACATTAATTTTTACATTAAAACTGCATATTACCGAGTTACATTTGATCCTTGCATGATGTGACCACTTAGAAAACAAATTAACAAAGAAAAGGTGAAAATAAAAAAGTTCAGTTATGATATGTTCACAATATTCAACATATAGCAATGTATTCATAAAATTTAAAAAGTTTTTAAAATAAAATGTAGATTGCAAAATGTAGTATTTGGACCTTTTATGAATTGAAAAGAAATACTGAAAAGAAAAAGTGTAATTAAGGTTAACTACTAATGACATAATTAAATGCAGAGCAGCACTTTTATAAATTTAGGTTGAAATTTTCAATATTTTTAAGAGAGATTATTTTATTTTCATGAAAACCAAACATGTAGAGGGAAATTTAGAGTTAAAGGTCTCTGAAAGAAAATATTTTGGGTGAATGTGGAAGAGTAAAGAGACACAGAGAGGGGGAGGATTAGAAGAGATCCTGATCAGCATAGACAGACCACTCTTTATAGAGGGATGCGTTGCTATGGTTACTAAATACCAAGGAACGCTCTCTATGAAGACAATCAGGCCAGGGAGGAGGGGCGAAACAGCAGCAGCGCTGTGCCCTCATACACAGACGTATGTACACAAATAGGTCAGAAAACGGGGGGCAAAACAAAGATGGTGGGCAACACAGTGGTTTCCTGGAGGTTAGACATAAGTTAACTAGATATTCAGGCTTTACTTTATTCGATAGGTCTCAGTTTATTTACATAATTTTAATTAGGTATTTTATTTGCTCTTCCTTTGTAGAAATTACCTACAAGAGCAAATCTGTAAGGTGTTTTTGTTATCAAAGTATAGGTTTTGAGAGTATAAGGGCCTAAAAGCATGCAGAAAGTAAGGAGGAGAGAAATTATAAACTAGTGCAGTGCCAGAGAAAGCATCACAGAGGGTATCGGTAATAAAGGTTAAAGTTCACTCCAGAGCTGACCTCATTCAGCAGGAATGTGGGGCCCTGCATACACATACCAGCACACAGAACACAACAGGTCCAAATAAAGGACCTCTACAAGCACCTTGTCACATTTAAATTAGCACTGTGACTTCATATTCAGTTAATATTACAATGATTTCAAAAATGCATCCACGAATTTTATCAGATATCTTCAGCCTTTTTTCTTGTTCTATTTCCAGACAGCCCCTCCTATCTGCTTATTTATTTAAAGTTCACATTTATTTACTTTAATACCAAATAATGACTTCGCATCTTTTTGGGAACAGTTGTGTGGGGATTTGTCTTTCATTTTAGAAGTCGTTTCGTATCCACTTAAGTTGAGTCATACTAAATAATTCAGTATATGTTTTCATTATATTCCCCACATGACACATTTATCTCAGTTAACTATTAACGATCAACAATGATAATTAAGGATCTATTAAAAAAAAAGAATCTTTAACTAGAACCACTTTTGTTAGAAGAGGTAAAGCAAAAACTTTACCAAAAGGACTTGGAGTTCTTAACTTATTATAAAACACAAGTCTGTTGGTTTACAAACACAATAGAGACCAGTCTGCAAAGAAATACATAATCAAAATAAAAATAAAAAAGTGGGAGTAGTTTTACATTTGTGTATTTCTATTATGGTTTAAATATAATTTGAGTGTTTCCTCCATATTACAGTAGCCATGGTTCATAACCCCGGTTCATGTTTTTCGCTGTAGGTCGTGAACGTTTGTCAGGGATATTAGGGGTGAGCTCTGAGCAGGCTCGTCATTTCCAGGACAGTTTCCTCCGGACCTACGGGGACGTCCAGGCCTTCATCCAGAGAACCATCCAGCAGAGCCACAAACAAGGTATGTGTTACCACCCATATAAAGCAGTGCTAATAGTTTGCCTATCTGAAATCCACAATTCATGTAGATCCTGGTAACTGAGTTTTGCTTTATTATATTCATGAAAGAAATATGTTATTTAGAATTATATGGAGATTATGAAAAAGACGAGACATGAAGAGCACATTTCAAAAGGTTGCAAGAAGAGTCTAGCCTTATTAAAGGCCATAGAGCTTTGTGTGGTAGCGCCCTCATACCAGCTGTTTAGCATGGTGGTGAAAGGTTCATGATTTGGCCATTGGCTCAACTATGACAACCTCTTTGTATATCAAAGGTGTTAATGTTCAAACGGAGGCCATTTATCTGACAGATAGCAGGGACTAAACTGAATAATGATCTCAAACAGCATCATAAAGGAGGAATAAACTAATAAAGAATAGGTCAATTAAAGCTGGAATGTAGCTAGCTTTAACTGGCCTAACAGAGCTGTACAGCAATAGGAAAACATCTGCTTTAAAATGTTGCCTCTACAGCTGGTCCTCTAAGCCGCTGAATCACAGGGCTTACCCAGTTATTCCCATGTCTGTGCTCACTGTGAATTTCTTACACCATCATGTCTATGTAAGTGTTTGGCTAAAGAGTCAGGAGGATGTGCTTGCATTGGCAGGAATGAGACAAACTGCCTCTGGTCAATACTTGAAGGGTGGTTCAAGAAGCACGGGTTGGACTGGAGAGGTTTGATGGTTCCGACGGGACACTTTATTTATATATTCAGGCTGAACTGCCAGCACAGCACACCTCAGACTTGCACATGCTCACATAAAATAGTGTAAAGTCTGCACTTTAAACTCTCACTGAGCACAACACAGAGCGGAAAGGAAGAGTAACGATGTCACAAAGCACCACATTTGAGCCGGTAAATTCATTCTAGACAATCTGACTTAAAAAGATAAGCCTGCAGTCAAACAGTTTCACCTCTCTTATTTGTTGTTGATGCTCTGTGCGGCTTGTCTTGCCCACATAAAAGAGTGTGAAGTTCAGATATGAATTATTCATTCTTATGATGTCTTGGTAGGTTTTTTCTGCATGGCACGCTGCCATGCTGGCATTCATTAAAAAACAATCTTATTTTGTGTCTAGTATTTTTTCTTCATACTTCTTGCAGCTCCTGCAATTTCTGCAAACACTCTTCTCTAGTCACACACAAAGCCAGGCCGCATCACCCTACGCAGCGTCACACCCCAATCCTCGCTCTGCACGTCCCCTTTCTCTGCAGGCAGCTCCTTGATCGATGATATGTAATAAAACGCTGTGCACAGATCAGAGACCTCCTCCTTTTCAGGGGTAGAACAATATGAGCTGAACTAGCGGTCAGTTGATATCTCTACAGTCAGGAAATATCCGTTGGGTTTATTTACACCACTTGCTGCTCCTGATTCTGCTGCTTGCTTCTTTTCACTTTCTTATTATCTCCCCGGTTGCTGATTTTTTTAAGCTGTCCCAGCTTTATCCCACCCTGGGAGTGAAGGTTTAACAGTCCTTGGTTGGCAGAGGACTTGAACCTTGACATTAAATGGTCTGACTGGGAAGAATGTGTGCCCTTGTTTCAAGTTTATAGTTTGTACCTGATGAGCAGTAATTTGTCCTGAAGAGTGGTTAATGGCAGTGTAAGCAGGGATGAGGGGAGTGTTGCAGGCTCTGCTGCTGTCATATGTACAAAATATATTTTAAGACATTGTGAAGGTGAGCAAGTCTCTCAATGTGGCTAAATAGGTTGAGAGGGAAGGGAACAAGCAAGGCAGTTAGCTCGACACATAAGAAGGAAAAAAAAAATCAAAATAGTTTATTGATTTTTTTTTCATTCAGCTGAGTTGTTCTTTTTTCTCTTGTGTGTGTTGTCTTGAATCCTGTTTCATTTGTTTTCCTTGATGTTAAAATGTTCTACAGCCAACTCTGTGGGCAAGACAGCTGTTGCTCTTTAGATGATGCAAATTTCTTAAAAGCTGTTTGGATAAATGCCAGAGCATCTCTTTTCAGAATGTCAAACATAATTTTCAAACGAAAGATTTTATCTTTCTTATCTTTCTTTCTTTAAAGTCCCAAAGGCTTACATTTTTAAACCTTTGTTGTTCGACACACATAGTGTCTGGAGACATCTAAAGGATTTAAATGGTCAAATATTTACCTTATTATATTTATTATAATAGACTTAAAAGCAGAAAGTTTATTTTATATATGTATATATATATATATATATATATATATATATATATATATATATATATATATATACAAGGTACAAACAAGGCGACATTTATGATCGTTGTTTATTCCTTTAAGTAATTTCCCTCTTTAAGTAATTTCCCTCTGGGATTATTAAAGTATTTCTGATTCAGATTTTTTACTCTGATTGTTTATGTATTCGTCGCAATAAATAGTCAAATATTAGAGATACACTAATCTGAAAAGCTGGGCCATTATTAAATATTAATATTGGTGTTTTGGCTGAAAATTTATATTTGCTCACATATTTCCCGATATCAATATTTTGAAAAATGTGCAGTATCACTTACTGGTGTCAATGCCAATATAGCTAACAAACACTGAACTCATTAATATTCGTGCTATTATAATATAGTAGTTCTATATGGTTTGATTGGCACTGGAGCTGGAAATTATTTCAATGAAGCAATTCCTTGCAGCTATCTACATTTTCATATACCCAAAATTTTTATCGAGGAGGAGTAGTAACAATCTTTCATTCTAACTTACTGATTAGTCAAAAGTCAGTTAATAATTACAATTCTTTTGACCATCTAACCCTTAGTTTTCCCACTTCCAATTGGAAAGCAAAAAATTTTTTTATTTTTTTTTACTTTGTATCATCCATCTGGTACCTACTCTCACATTTTAGATCAGTTTTCAGAGTTCCTATTTGAATTGGTGTTAAGTACTGAGTCATAGAGAGGAAATTAAACATCCATGCTGACATTAAAGGTGATAGCTTAAATGCATCCTTCCATGCTGTCTTAGACTCCATTGGCTTTGTTTAAAATACGAGTAGTCCTACACATTCTCATCTTCATACTTTGGACCTTGTGCTGACATATGGCATTGAATGTGAAGGAATAACAGTATTTCCTTACAACCCTATCCTGTCTGACGAAATTAACACTGATTCCCAACACATGTCATCTCAAGGAACATCTCAGAGACAAATCAACCTGATCATACAGTCAAATTGATTCAAAGTTTTATAAGGAGAACCAGCTGATTGCATCAACTCATTAACCCAAAAGTTTTTGCTGCGAGCTTGTTCAGGAGGAGCATTTCTTTTAAGTCAATGACTGAATGCAGTCAACTGGTTTTCGTAACCAATCTGACAGTATTGTCTCTATAAAGGGCCTTGAGTTGACATATGTTGTGAATTGGTGCAATATAAATAAACTGAATTGAATATCTTAGTGACTTAAACTATGTATCTTGATATACGTTTTGGCCCTATTGTGCAGCCTTCACATGCCCCAAGAGCCTCATACCTATATAGTAAGCTAGTGTTTGTACTGACATTGTCAACAGTGACATTGTGCTAACACTAAATTCAGGATGTATTGAATGGCCCTGGCAATTTGGGTCCTTAAGACTTTTCATGAATCTTTTAATCACACATCACAGAAGGGTGTCATACTTATTTGTTAAAGTCTTTCAAAAACTTAAGGAAGTTGGCAAGATACATTGTTTCTTTTGTTAAAATAAGGCCATCATTAAAAATATAATTTCCTAAACTTGAGTGGGAATTCATTTCAAAAAACCAACTCAAAGTGTTTCAAAAATCAAAGTTTCCATTCAGCTTTCATAAAATTCCTTCTTTGGAAAAGTGAGAAGTGGGAAAGTATTGTTTTTATTAGAAGTGAAGAAAAATTTCAAATAAAAAAACAGATCCAACTGTGGATTGTTTTGGTTTTTAGCACCTATCCTCTTGTTTAAACCATAAATCAATCTAAAAATAACCCTTGGGGGGAAAAAACAAATTTGTTTTGTTTTTTGCTGTCCATGCAAAACAACAGTAGGGTTTTGAAAAACATTCCAGTAGGACTCAGGTCATACCTGTCTGATGACAGAAACGCTGTCTGTGGTATTCTGTGACTACAACTCACTAGACGTCATCATTACTGAGCCCCAAAACAAATGATCACATTCCTTGTAAATGGTCACACGCATGTTTCATAAGTCAACTCACAAAGAGCAGCCGATTTGGGTGTGCTGCTATCTGTTTTCCACCCCATTTCTAATACAATAGTTGATGTTATTGTGCATAATTGTGTGTGTAGGTCATTCAGGTTTCATGTCCTGGGTGGCTTAGCTCCGAGTAAGGGCTACTGGAGGGATTTAGGTGTAAAGCCTGATCCATTGTCCAGTTTGGTGGAATGTACTAGTCAACCATATGTGCAGGCATGTGTTGTTTTTGCATACTTGCATATAATAATGTTTGCTTCTGTCCACGTGTTATTCATAACAACTTTTTGCCAACATGCAAATCGCTATGTGCAGCATTAAACTAATACTACACATCTACCTTAACACCACATACTAACTGAGACACATAATGGTGGCAGCATTATGCTATGGGATTTTTTAAAAAAATTGTAAAGAAAAAAACATTTTCAGGGTATGTTTAACAGATGCGTTAAAAGTGTTTCTGCCTTTCTGCTTTTGGTTCATAGCAACCATAGATCACAGATAGTTAGAATCCTCTCTAGCTACTGGAAAAAATTATTATCAGGTGAGCAACAAAGTTTTATGTAAAAACCAGCTTCCAGCTGCTGATTTGGCAACCTACCAGCTTGGTTGTTCTTTTAACTTCTACCAAATAAAGTGCAGACTTGGAGAGACCTTCATACATGGAACTTGATATCTACTGTATTGTAGCTCTTTGCGATATGCATGTTTCCTACAGTATTTTGCATTTCTTGTTGGTATATGTTTAGCAGTAATCAGGGCTGAAAAAAAATAATTATAGGAACAAAGAGCAATTAGAGGCAACAGAAGATTGAGACTGAAGTAGAGGTTCATCTTCCCACAGATATACTCTTAAAATGCAGCCAAAGCTACAACAACATTATTCAGATCTAAGTTTTTCTAGCTGTTGGAATGGCTTGATCAAAGTTCAGATTAAAGAATCTGTGGCAAGTGCTGAATTTTAAAGAAAGTTCTTCGTCTGATGTAAGAGAGCTTGTATTATTAACAACTTTTAGCTTCTGCATCTACAGACATACTTTAAAAGATTGTAGCTACAATCATAGCATAGGGGATTTAGGTTAGCATGCTGAATGATTATGCATTTAGTACATTTCATACTATTTTTTTTATGTTTGAAATACAATTTTTTCCCAGTGCTGTACTACTTTTGTAACATACATAAAATACACCGGATGTTGTGGCTGTGATGTTGCAAATGCACAGAAATCAATGGGTTAAATGGTTTCATAAAGCAATATGTATATGGTTTATCATGGAAACTGTCACAAAACATAGACATTGTGTGCTTTTTGTCTTGTTTTTTGTTATTCTAGGCTATGTGGTGTCTTTAATGGGCCGAAGACGTAACCTCCCCAACATCAACTCCCCAGACTGGGGGGTCCGCATGCAGGCTGAAAGACAGGCTGTCAACTTTGTGGTTCAGGGTACGACCTCTGAAACTTAACCACTTGTCAGAACCGGTTCTACGCTGTTCAGTTCGACCCTGAGATGCAGGGGTCCTAATCGATCTGGAAATATCTTGAATTTGGTGAAAATATAATTTTTAAATCGAGTAATGTTTACACAGCGAGAATATAGTTGAAAAATATTTGTTGCTTAAAAGTCTAGAATTTTATTTATCCATCTAGGCATCTATTCATTCATCTGCCATCCATCTATTTAAACATCCATCCATCCACCAATTCATCCACCAATTTATCCATCCATCCATCCATCCAAAAATCTAATAATTCATCAATCATTCAACTTCCATATATTCATCTATCCACCATTCATCCACTCCTCTATTATCCATCCATCCCATGATCTATTCCTTTATCTCTCATCCATGTAGTCATCCATCTATCATCCATCCATTCATTAATCCATCCAAACAGCTATTCATCCAGGTATTAATCCATCCATTCATCTATCCACCATTCATCCACCAGTCACTCTATCATCTGCCCATCCAAAAATCTGTTCATTCCCCTGTCATCCACATATCATTCATCCATCTTCTATTTATTTATCCATCCATAATTTTTCCATCCATCCAACAGCTTTCCATCTCTCCATTAGTATTGTCATCCATCCATCTATCCAAACATGTCATCCACCCAATTATCCATCCACCCATCCTTTACTTTAATCATCCACCCATCCATCTTTTTATTAAACTATCTATCCATCCATCCGGGAATCATCAATTTATCCATACACCCATCCATCCACCCACTCCTCCAATCGTCTATCCATCCCTTTATCTATCATCCATCCATTCATCCATCATCAATCTATTCATCCATCCACCCATTCATCAATGCACCCATCCATGCAAAATTCAAATTATTAATCTATCATCCATCTATTCATCCATTCATCCTAACACCTATTCATTAATCAACCATCCATCTATTTATCCATCCAAACAGCTGTTCTTCCATCCATCAACCAAACATTTATTCATCCATCCACCATCTTATCTTTTCATCCACCCATTCATCCATCTATCTACCATCCATCTATATATCCACCCATTTATCCATCCACCATCCCTCTATTCACCCACCCATTCGTCCATCAACCCGCCATCTATCTATCCACAATCCAGCCATCCATTCCATCAATTTTCCATCTATTCATCCATCCATCTATCCATCCACCATCCATCCGTCCATTCCATCCATCCTCCATCTATTTATCCATTCATCCATTCCATCTCTAAGGTCATGCTGAACTTGTCTAACTGTATTTTGAAATTGTGAAAATTATACTGGGCCTAAATGACATTGTCACTGTGGTAATGTGTTCATGATTTCCATTTCCAGGTTCAGCAGCTGATCTCTGTAAGATGGCTATGATCTCAATCTTTAACCAGGTCTCCTCCTCCTGCTCGCTCTCTGCCAGGTACCAACAATAAAAACACCTTTGCAGTGCTGAATCCTCTCTTGGTGTAAAAAGACCCAACAGTGATCCAGTATGCATTGGATCTCCAGGTGCTCTCTTGTTGTATCACTGGAGACCATCTGACTGAGTCTTGCACACCAGAACACAGAGACAACACTCCCAGGTTTCTCATCCAAATACATTGGTTGAGACTGAGTGCTGCTGCCAAACATTCAGCTAGAGTAAACACACTCCAAGTAGGAGCCAAATTCATCAGTCAGATCATGTGTTAGCAGAGCAATGTGCAAAACAAACAAACTCTGGTTCCTTAAAAAATAAATAAATAAGGCACTACTTTACTTGGTCAGTTGCTGTTTTTCAGGAGAACAGTGCCTTATGTGTCTCTATTTGTCTCTGTTACTGCAGGCTTTTAGCACAGCTTCATGATGAGCTTCTTTATGAAGTGGAAGACTCTCAGGTGGAGGAGTTTGCAGGTAAATAAGTTTCATCTTAACAAAAAAAGAACAACAGAAAGAAAAAAAAAAAAGATCAAATGTATTTAAACCTCGTCGTAAGAGCTTTTTATGATAGCACATACAAAAAAACAGCTTGGACACACTCGTATGTGTTATTATGTGCAGCTTTGGTGAGAAGCACCATGGAGTCTCTTCAGGACATCCACCATCTAGGAGTTCATCTAAAAGTGAGTTGAGTGGATAACAAAATACATGTTTCAATTTTTTTTTTTTTCTTTTTTAGGGAAAATTTTATATTTGTTTAGGATCAACGAACTGGATGATTTCAGTGCAAAAGATGTCATACCTTCTTGCAGTTGGAATGCTGATGCATTTAAGCAGCACTCCAACTACAGTTTGTTCTGGTGCGAGCCGACAGAACTGAAAAAGACTCCTGGATAGTTGTCAAAACGTTTTCAGAAAAAAGCATATCTGAAGTGCAGTTGCCTTCCAATTTAAGCCTGTTTTATGATTGCCATGACCTGGATGATTGAGAATCTGCACAGGCAAGGAGGTGCATTGTTGAGTACTGAAATGAAATAAGTCACCTAATTAGTTATAAGAGTTTGTGTGTTTCATTAAATCTCTGCTTAAAATACGTTCATTCTGTAAAGATCTGAAAAAAGCTTTTTGTATTTTTTGCAAAACCTGCGTCTCCTAATGGGAGGAATATTTTTGTTACTTGTAATTGTCATTTTTGATGTTGTTCTGCGATGCATGAGTGTGGAAAGTGAACAAAGAACCTCTAATGACTGCTGTGCATGACAGGCAATGACATTATTCCTCCACTGTGTGTTTCCCAGGTGCCCCTGAAGGTGGCAGTCTCCATTGGCAAGTCCTGGGGATCCATGTCGGAGCTTCACACTCCACCGTCTGTCTCCCAAACTCCATCTTCCTCCTCCCCCTCTCCCGCTCCACCATGATTATTTAACTAACCATTTCTGTTTCTTATGCTCATAGTTTTCCTCTGGAGCCTTTTTTTCTTCCCACACACCCATCTTTTTTAACACCTCTATTTATCCCTTTTTCTCTCCTCCTTAACTGGTCCAGCATCCACGTCACTATGGAAACCATGCAGCTGCAGCTTGTGGTCCTTGCTTCCCTCTATCTGTTTCTGGGGGCAACCGCTGACTGGATTGGACCAGTTCTGTTTCTCTCTCTCTCTTTATCCTGTAAAAAAAAAAGAGATCCCTTGTCCACCTCCTCCTCCTCTTCTCCTGCACACACAGACACACACATGCATCTTGTTAGGACTAAAAATGATTCCTTTGCCTCGTTACCAAGGTGAAGTTTCATGTTTGACAAAGGGCTTGTTACTAATCGGTTCCTAAAATTAGTTGTTAGTCAATCTTCTAGATCCAAAACCTCTTTTGTCTGAAACGTGGATATATACTTATGCTGAATTAAAACTGTTTTCCATTTAAAATGCTGAATCCATTCAAACACAACGTCCAAAATTAATTTCCTATGCTTTTTGAAAAACCTGTTTTTTAAAGGCTATTCGGCCATATTGGTGCATGAGACAACTGAGCTCTGCTCTGAACAATGTTAACATGATTTAAAGCAGCTGATCTAATTTTTCACTCATCTTTGAGCATCCATTTCTCATCCCTTATCCACTCTCTTGGCTCAATCCCACTCACCCTTTCTACCCTGTGCCTGCATTACTCCTTTTCACTCTCACACATTCCACAAATGCTCACGCATTCGTCTGCTCCCTGGCACACTGACCGAATTTCTTTTTGTTTGACAGCCACTGCAAGAGTCCCTTTTATATCCTCCTATTTTCTCCCAGCTCCTCAATTAGCCTTGAAAATGAATTTGCCATAACCAGTCATCTCCATGCTTTTTAAAAGCAGCCGTTTACCCTTTTAATGGTTTCATTGGTCCCTTAGTTTTCTAAAGTAGAAAATGTGCTCTAAATTTACTGACATGAGAAAAACTTTTCTCACAGGTCCTTCGTGGCAGGAGCAGAGGACAGTGTTATGGAAATCTACCCCTCTATTCTTTCATTGTTTGGAGGTTTAAGTGTGCAAGCCCCCCACCCTGCCTCTATTCAAAGGGAGGCGTGAGACTGGTATGTGCCAGTAGGCACTTGTGGAACTTGTTTTTTTTTAGTTGGATGGAGGGAAAATAAACACGGATGAAGCTGTTTTTTTGTTGTGAATTAAAAGTTCTTTGAGTTTTTTTCATCCTTATTTTATGAAATAGAGTAAAATGGTAACCACTATATCTTCATTTAAACCCTTCCACTCTGGTTCTGACTTTATTTGTGAGGTCATTGAACCTTCACCACAGTCCTGAGTCTTTCACCATCTTACAGGTTCTCTGTCTGTACTGTCACATCCAGCTCCATCCAACTTCCCATTACCTTCTCTTCCTTTGCTGAAGTAGAGAATCCCCCAAAGCATGATGCTGCCCCCACCGTTCCTCATTGTTGGGGTTTTGTGATGACTGATGAACACCAGATAATAGCGTTCTGTGTGCAGTTTTGGTTGATAAAGCATTGCTATGTGAAGCAATCAAAGTCTGGAATGCAGTTTTTCAACCGTGGAACTCCTCTACAGCTATAGCTGTTTGTTATCTAATGTTGTCTGTGTTCTCTGGTAACATTTTACGCATTTGCTTTGAGGACCATTACTAGGCAGATATTTTACTGGATTTTTAAATATTTAGGAGTATTGCAGTAAAGGGAGCCAAATAAATATGCATTTTAACATCGTGCCTAATATATTATATTTAAAATAGCATTTTAAAACCCTGTTCTACTGTTTACAATATGATGTTTGTTGCTGTAGTGTTTAAAAATGTGGAAAAGTAGAATTATCTGTGCGAGGAAATGTCTGTTTTCTATCTGCAAGCTCTCTAAACGGTCTTAAAAAGTCTGCTAATCTTTTTATTTTTTTAATATTCTAGGTCCTGATAACTAAATAAATGAATTTATTTATATCAAATGTAAATGATTAAAACATTAACAATCTATTATCTTTTGTTTGACTGCAGCACAGTTAAAATTTACTTGATCAGATTATTTCATTTTTAAGTTACTAATAGAGAACTTTACAGAAAAGCTGCTTTAAAAAAACTGTATGAAGATCAAACTTCTTTATTATTGGGAGATAAAGATATAAAATTAGCTGAGTTAATATTTGCACTTTTTTATCCTTAATGTTAAAATGTGTGTCAGCATCCATGGTTAAGAAAGTATACATCTAAAAGACTAATAACTGTTCAACAAGAAGAGCTGTTTTTACTGCTGAAAATACCCTTTTAGTGATACAGAAGATTTTTGACAAATCCCTTTAGAAAATATGTTTCTGTAATTAAGTATTTTTTCAATTTCTGCCCAGACTTTGGATCCTCATAAAGAGCAACAAATAATGTCGTTTTATATTTTTGTCAAGGTAATAGAGCTTCAGCAACATCTTAAAAGAGGAACACAGGATAGATAACTATGATGTAAAATAAACAAGAATCAAACCTAATAACTATTTCATTTACTTTAGGATTTGAAATTTGAATCGGGAAATGGCACAAACCCAACTTCAAATTGGAAAACCAATGGTATTTAACCATGTTAAGATTAAATCTTATGTCATGTTTCATTGATCACCAAATTTAGATGCCAGGCGGCCATATTGGATTCAAAGGACTGTAGTTAGTGAGAAACATTCGACTTCTGTGGACCTTTTGGTCAATTTTCCTAACTTAAATTTTGAAAAACTTTGAGCCTCTGATTAAAAATTAAGTGTGCAATTAAATGACATACTTCAATTAATTAAGCCATAAGAATGGTGATTTCTTTTTTTTTTTTTTCGTTTTTACAACACAACCCTGATAAAGTTGAAAACGTTTACACAGAGCTGTAACTTATTACATAAAGTTTAGGAACAATCAGTAAGATTTAATATGTTTATATTTATCTTATAGAAAAATGGTTTTGTTATTCTTCTTAAAATTAAGAAGAAGTCACTACTCTGGCTTCTGAAATAAGGAAAAAAGAACAATTGACATGTTTTAAGCATGTAAAAGCTCAATGCATTGTCTTTAATCAATACAGCTTATATACACCCATGTTTTCAGTCATCTTTCAGTCAATCTTTACAACTATACAATGTTCCAAATGTCAGTATAAAAGAAATGGGGGTAAAGTTAGCATAATAGCTTTTCTGGTGTCATAATACAGCATTCTGTCAAAGGGAAGGAAGGCCAACGCACCCCCCAGGATAAAACAGGGTTCCATTGCACTCTCAGTGAGGTAAGGGGAAGAATGATTGAACCAACCAGGCCTTTAGAGCGTGACATGAATGTGCAACGCTTTGCTTTGCACTTTACTCGAAATCTATACCGAAAACATCACTTTTGGCTGTTTATACCTTAATTTAAATAGTCTTTTTTTAATTTGTTGGTAAAAAGTTCCCCTTGTGGTAACTCCTATCTATCCATCCCCTTATTAGTGCCATTCCTGCATCCTAGCTGAAAGGCCTGCCTCCCCACAGCGTGCATCTGTCCCCCGCTGTTTTCTGCAGCTTAGTCTCCTGGTAACAGACAACAGCCACCACAGCGCTCCAGGGGCACAGAGTACATTTGCATCACAGCAGCTTCATGTAGCTACACGGCTCAGTCCGAAGCTACAAGGTCACAAAGCTGCTGCCTTGAAAACGCCTCTGCAGACTTCAAGCACACAGGCATGAGGAGAGAAGGCCGCGCCCTAACCCATCAAGGGTTCAAGATGGTGCGTACCGCTGCTTCTGAAAGTGTCTGCTGTCACTTATTTTTATGGGATTGCAGAGTATTACCAGCACCACAGTTACGCTCTGAAACTATTTGTTAATATACTTTTCATATAAATTTTAAATCCATATTCACAGTTATAAAAGGTGTAAAAATGACCCAAAGTGCTATTTACATTGAAATATACTTTACAGTTTTACAATTACAAGATTTGAAGAAACGCAGTCGGTCTCACTTGTAGTAAACATTTTAACGGTTTTTCAGTTGTCTTGGTGGAGTAAATTGACCAGGAGTTTAAGAGCAGAGTTAAGAGTCGTACAGCGCAGAGATCACTTTCCAGAGCAGCGGCACCATTTCAAGCTGTTCGTTCTTTAGCATCCATCCTCCATCTCCTCCTCCCTTTTTTTTGGCATCTTTTACAATTATTCAGAGGTACACCTGTGCACTTTATCTTTTCAGTAAAAAACTAAAATACAAAACAAGAAAACACTTGACTGTCTTCCCTTCAGGCTGATCCAGTGAGCAGTAACTGCAGATATTCTGCTGGCGACTGAGCCACTGTAGTGGGTGCAGGATGAGAGGGGTGATGGGAATGCAGCATTACATCTATTTTCCTAAAACCTGTGTTGTCTGTAATTACTTTCATGATTTGTCTTTGTAGTTATTGCTTGATTAAATGGCACATAAGCAGGAATTCTTTACAAAGAAAACAACAATTTTAGACAATTTTAGGATTATGTATGGAAAAATATGTAAAGTTGAAAAGGGGGGGGGGGGTAAATGCAGCATTGACAGCGCCTTCCAAAGATATTCTACATTTTGTCAAATTGAGCCCACAAAAGTCAATATATTTCATTGTGATTTCTTGTAATAAATCAACACAACATAGCAAAAATCTGAAAGGTGCGGTGTGCATTTGTATTCTGCCTTTTTTCGTCTAAATCCAGTAAATACATTAATTAAATACATCTGCTAACTTTATTAACCATCCAGTTGCGTCTTTATTTAACCTAAGCATCCATCCAGCTGTTCTTTAAAGGTTTCTAAAGGTTGCTCAATATTAGTAAACAAACAGCATCATGAAGACAACTCACCTATAATCACAGCTGACAGAAACATTTTTTTTCCCCCAAGCAACTAAAGAAATATTATGGTTAAACATGGTGCTGGTGGGATCATGCTGTGGGTATATTATGGAGCTAAATAGAGGAAAATAATTTGGATAAGTTAGCTTCACCTTCCAGAAAGGTGAATACTCTTTACACAGGCGTGTTTAAAGGCGGTCTTTGAGTTCCACCGTCCTGCAGGATTTCAATGTTTCTCAGCTTCAGTATAGCTGATTCTGATGATTGCCTTTCAGCAAAAGCCTGTTAATTAGCTATCAGTGGAAATCAGCTGTGCTGAGGCAGGGAAACCTCTAAAACCTGCAGGACTGCAGCCCTCGGGGACCGACTCTGAACATATCTGTTCTACAGCCACAGTGGTCAAAGTCCAGACTTTAATATCATTAAGAACCTGTGGCAATACTTCTTACTCATGATCTCCATTTTATCTGACATAGCTGAGTTATTTTCACATATAAAGAATGTTGAAAATTCACTTTAGATTTGCAAAGCTGGTGGAGACAACCTACTCTAGACATTTAGTGGAGGTTGAATACAAATGCACAGCGCAGATTTAACTTCTAAAACATGCACTTTTTGTGCAGATCTATCACATGACACACCAATGAAGCACAACAAATTGTGGCTCTGTAAAGTGACTAAACCTAGAAAAGTTTAAGGAGCATTAATCTTTTTCTGCACGACACAGTACTGTCACCTTTGGCAAATCTTTTTGCCTACACAAGAGCAATAGCCCTGTATACATCTGCTTATACATACAGCTGATAATACAGGAGTTAAAAAGGAAAGAAAAAGATGTCATCCATAAGCTTCATGTTGAATGTTAAGACAAAGGAGAGAAGAAACAATCAGTAGCGTACAGTAATAGTAAAACAGAACACAGTTGTGCTACAAGTGCTTAAATGTTCCTTGAAAGGTGTGGCCCCCATCCATAGTCCTTTACAGCAGCATGGAGAGAGGGGGAGTCAGCTGACCTAACCCCCCTTGACTGCCAGTGTTGGCACATTCCTCTCTCATCGTTCGATGGACGTTCCCCCCCACCGCGACGTGTTTTCTGTGACAAACACCAACTCATCAGGATCCCTCCAAACCAACCAGGCTGACGGGTAACTGCAGAGCAGTTGGTAGAGATGCAGCTATTTACAAACACGCCAAATGCTTGATAATTCATAGAGTGGTTGAGTTAATTACTGAAACAACCAGCAGATGTTCTTTCCCACAGGTATTTTCATTTGGAGAGCAGAAAAAAAAGGCAATCAGCAAAAGGCTTGAAACAAAACGTTGGCAGTTTACATTCATGCCTGCGAGTGTCCGTTCTCCATGCTGTCGCTCAAGAACGCCACACTCACAGTTTCCGTTTGTGCAGTTTAGAACAAAATGAGCTTCGTTCCTCGTTAATAACACAAAAGAGAAAATAATCACAATTACAGATATTCCATCCATTTTTTAAAATAAATGTGGCCGCCCAAAGAAAGAAATAAAAAAAAGAAAATCCCCCCCACGTTTCTTCAACATATACATCCTGACTTCAGCCTCAGCTCAATAAGTACCGGTAAGCATTCTACAACAACAACAAAAAAATAAATTTTTGGATTGTACATCAGCAGAATATTAGAAAAGAAAATGGTGCATAACTAAATATACAGCATATGTTTGCTAACACTGATGTTTAATACAAGAAACTACATTCTAACATTAGATATGCAAGACCTCAAAAAGAGGCAAGACTTCACAGAGCAAAGCATTCGAGTGAAGTAGAAAACAATACATTGCTCAGACCACAAGTAAATCAATGCATTATACTACAGTCAGTGCACTTCATCTTTAGGAGTCAGAATTTGCCCTTATACTTGGTTAAGCCATGCAGTCCACACCCTTGATTCCAGTGCATAAGGTCTTGGGCAAAAGCTTTTTGAATGATGTTACCTTCCTTCTTAATAGGTCTGTCAGCATGACTGAGTTATCCCAGAATGTGTAATAAAGCATTTAAATCTTCTTGTTAAATTGGAAAATGACACATTTAACCTTCTTGATCTGAAAGACCCGCTGGCCTGCATCAAAGTAAGACGTCTAACAAGAGAATCTTCTCCTTCAGCACAGATGATTCTTAGTAAAACAGATCAGTCTGATTATTGTGATGCCTCAAACTGAGCTGTGACTCTTAACGCGTTGCCTGTCATCTTGTTTTGTTTTGTTTTGTCGGATGGGAGCACAGTGTTAAATCAGGAAGATGTTGGTTGAGGAGTGAGGAAACGGATTGGCTGTGTAACAGAAGTGTTGCATTTCACTTGGTATGAATGACAAGAGGGATTCATTGAGAAGAAACCATTAGAGTCTTAAAATTGTGGTTTTGATAGATAATTCATTTTGGTTTTATGTCCAATGTTGGGTTAAGTCAAATATAAATCATTATGGAAAGGCTGTATAATTCATAACTAGCTGTGATGAAGGCATGGGCCAGTTACAGCTATCTAGATTATCCCAAGGTTTTAAAAAACAGATTTTAAAATAAAAATAAATAAAATGCCCTTTTAAGCAGCTGACTGTCAGCTCTGCTGGAGCAGATACCCCGACTAAATAACCTAATCTCAGCTCCCAGGTATACATTTCTTTGCAATGAGAACCTAATTAGCAGGTTTTTAATCCTGCATTTCTTAAGATTACATGAAGGTCACAACTAAATTTAGTTATTATAACTTGAACCATCATATAATTTCCAAAGCAGCAGAAATAATAGTCGATTTGGGGTTTAAATGAAGCCATTGAATCGTGTGAAAATCTTAGTTTTTATGATTTTGTGTAAACACTGTAATGCAGTGAAAGCCTGGTGTTTTTATTTAAGGTTCCACCCTGAGAATCTCATACCAGCCCATGCCTAAAAGGTAAACGTGTTTTTTGTACGTTTAAGAACTTAAAGTATAGCTTCTACTTTGGTCCCCTGGTGCATCGGGTTTTGTAAACACCTACAGGATTTTGTGATTTGTGCTTTTTCTGCACCATGGTCCAACGCCTTAAAAGAGTTTGTTTTTTTAGGCTGGTCTAACAACAGGATAATGAAAGTTATATGCCTCTATTAGCTGCTTTAAACTGAGACAAAGCCTCTAGATGTGGCTTAAAGCTTCTAGATAACTTTTTACCGCCTCGTGTAAGTTTTAGGTACGTAGTTGTGGCTGGTAGCGATAGTTACAGATCATTCTTACCATCTTAGATCATGTAAACAAGGTTTTCTGTGAGCCATGTGGTCAGAGTTCCTCCCCTTAAGTTATATTTGCATTCAAAGACACAATTCATGCAGATGGTACAGTTCTTTTTTTTTCTTTTTTTAAGGAAAAACATGGAATATTTTCTCTTATATATCTATATATATATATATATATATATATGTATATTTCATATAGTACATGTATTTTTTCACCTATGCATTTCCAGGGCAGGCACCGGACACACACTGGGTACAAAGGGCATGCCGCTCTTGCATTGCTGTTTGCTTTCTACAGTTGGGGAGCTGGTGGGCACAAGGTCGTCCAGGCGGTTGGTAAGCGTAATCTTTATTTCTGCACCAACTCTTAACCAAGCACGCACAGTATGTCGCTCTGTGTGCTCACGCAACCATTCATCAGGTGCAACCTGACGCCACTCGGTCCCCTAGATGCAAAGGTGTCGTCACACTGATCTCAGATTGGGGACCGGGTCTTGGAGTGGTCCAACCAGTTTGAAATGAAATAATTAAAGCTTTCCAGCAAGGCTTGGAGGGGGGCACATGCAGAGATAAGAAGGTTATGAATAGGGTATTTGGGCTTTTTTGTCCAGCCCAGGGTTGCAGACAGAGTCATGAGTAGGTCAGAGGGTAAAGGAAAGTAAGGTATGGTGCTGATTTTGGGACAAATTATTTATTTTTTCTCTTTATGTGCTTTTTTTTTTTTCCTTATGCTTTGCTGTACATTTAGCATTATGAAAACGGTCTGATGACACAACTAAGGCTCAGAGTCACGGATTGCTGAATCTCCTGCTGGTTGTTGGGTCGGAGTAAGCAGGTAGGAGAGAAACGTCGATGTTTGCTACATGAGTATTCAGCTCTATACACAGTAAAAACACACAGGAGGGATGCTCATGCCAATACATGGGTTCTAATACTGGTTTTGGAAATTTGTGCTCAGTCACGTAACTGTACATTTCAAAGTATTGCTAAGTTGTCGTGTTTTACCCAATAACCTGAATGCGTGTTAAGTGTTTGACTGAAGCTACTTCGTCATTGTCGTGGTTTTGACAGTAAAATTTGCATATTTCAACGTGGAGCTTCGTTAAAGTTAGAAAATTACAAAACCTTTTTTTTTTTGTCAGTTAGGCTGTTAACATATTCAAAATGTTAGACTTTAACTTGATTTGATCAGTAAACAATTCATAAGCACACATATAAAGTAGTTTAAGTTAGATAATATTTCATTTTTAGCCCATCCCACCCCGAAAAAAAAAAAGAAAGATTCAAATTAAATTTGTCCTCAAACACTCGACAGAGGCCTGGTGTGACGTAAAACACACCTGCCTCATGAATCCACAAACATACGCCATGGCAAGCCCTCAGTGATCACACAAACGCAAGCTCTGAGCGAGAAAGCTCCACCCTCCCCTCACCTTAAACCACAAACCCGTCCACAGAACCAGAGAGATAAAACGAGTGCCGCATTGATTCAATTATATTAAAAAAAACTCAGAATTGGCGATTTGTTTGGAGGAACTAAAGAGGCAGGTGTTTCGAATGGGTCACTGTGTTTATTAACACGTACAGGATGAATGCAGCTTATTCTGGTTAACATCCTGAATCTCACCGTGGGAATCTGCTCTCACTGGGCTTCAATATACTTTCTTAAAACAGAGGCCAGCTGCCAAATTACTTCTATATGTGTGTGTGGTGGGGTGTGTCTTACGCAATATGTAAGTTTTGCCAAGCTAACTGCCAGCACTGGTAAAGTTTAACAATTTGCTTTTAACAAAGTCAATGACTTTCTTTTCCCAGGGATGTAAAATGAACCGATGCATATATCTTCATCCTCAGAATGAGGAAGACGAGAGCACGTGCCGTTAATAAAGGTAGATGTTGGATGATTTTCTTTGGAGATAAGGATTGCAATGGGATCTATTGGTAGATGTTTGAAACTAACGCTGTGTTTAAAAAAAGTTTGATCTTAATGTGTCCTGTGGAAATCCTCATCATTTTGACATTGTAAATAAAGATGAGGTTCCTTAATTTTAAGGATTTCTTTACACATCTTTGCTGGAGCTGTTAAATATTTTCCCACTGCCCTTTCCTGTCCGCCCCCCCCCTGCATTGCAGCAGAATGTATTTTCCTTGTTGCATTCAATTTACCAGGGGGGAGGGAGTTGATCTGAGCCACATCCTCTAGGGTCAAATGCCGGATTGTGTTTGGTTATGATGCCAGACAGTTATCCCCTAAAGGTGCCTCGTTTTATTTCTCTAGTAAACAGGGAGGGAGAAAAATGCCAAAAAATAAAAAATAGCTTAATAAAACTGAAAAAATATATATTCCACCAGAGTAAATATAAAACACTAAAACAACATTAAGAACCGATAGAAAAACATTAGTGACTTCGCTAGGAAATAGTAAAAGTGTTAAACATATCTAGAATGGCACAAAATAAATAAAAGCTGTGGGAGGAGAGGATGCAGTTGGGGTTCAAAGGTCAAGGAGGGTGTTTGCTCTCTCTGTCCCTCTTTCCTTCCTTTCCATCTTCCCCTCCTCCATCTCTCTCTCTCCCTCCTTCACCTCTCACTCCTCACGGAGCTGCAGGCGGTAGCGGCTGTGGCGGATCTGAAAGAAGAGCCTCTCCAGCGGCGATCGGCTCATCCCCGGTAGCCTGTAGTCCTCGCTCTGGCTCGTCCTGCAGAAGCCCAGCGATTCGTACAGCTTGTGGGCGGCCAGTTTGACGGCGGTGGTACCGAGGACCACCGCGGCGTAGTTGTTTCGCACGGCGTACTCTAGAACTCGACGGCCCAAGGCCTTTGCGATCCCTTTGCCCCTGTAGCGAGAGTCCACTGACATGCGTCGCAGCTCCACTGTGTTGTCGTCCTCGTGGCCCTGCGCTGCCACGATGCCAACGACGCGCCCATCAAGAACTGCCACCCAGAAACAAGAGCCTGGTGGAAGGAAAGAGGAGAAGTTTGATTAAATTGCAGCCTCAAAACACAGCAATCCTGTAGCTTAGCAATAAATTAGTAAGCTTAACAAGAATACACTGAAATTATCCAATAAGCAAAAACATATGTCAGCTTTTTACCACTGTCCCACTCTGTTAGTTCTAGTTCATATTAACTATGCAAAAATTAAATAAGATAAATAAAAAAATAAGCACATGGCTTGAAGATTGTTTAACTACTGTTTCTGGCGTATGGGCTAAAGCAGCACTGTATTGTTTTAGATTTAGAAAGGACCATTTCCTAAAACCTAAAACAGTAATCCTATTATATTTAACTGTTAAAACTTTTTATATCTATAAATCAGTTAAATAGAAACTTGTTTTCAGATCCAGGGGAAGCATTTAGGACTTGATTTTAGTTTAATCAGATTGAAGGCCTCTTTGAATACCAATTATTGGAGTCCCTGACTACATCCATCTCCTGGACCCTGTTACTTGTCTACTATCAGTAATTTTATATCAGCTGTGCTGATAGTGTTAGCCAGTGAGGGCCTATTTTCATGCAAAATTAAGCAAATCTACATTTTTTTTCTAACGATTAAATCTTTGACAATGTTAAAATGAAAGAGACTGTGTTGGCTGCTGCAGCACGTCAGTCTTTAAAATATGATTTTCTTACAGCTGCCCATGCCTGGAGCCAAAAAGCACACAAAAACAGTAGGTTTAAGCTATAAGGTCAAGTTGTTTTGTTGTTGTTTTTTTTTTGTTTCATCTGGGCATTCCAGGCATACCATAAAGAGAGGGTGACATCCTATAGGGGCCAGTTTACGTTAGCGCTGTGAGTGACTCTAATAAAGCCAGACACATTGCTGTGTTCGTATGACCATCGAGTATTTGGATTATTAGTATTTCAGTGCGTTGGTTCATGTGTAGAAACCTGTGCTCTGGAAAGTCTTGATACACAGCACCAAAGGATAGATAGGCGTTGCTTTGGAAGGCTGCAGCAGCCCTTGGCAGACATACTTAAAGGCGGCCATATCACCCGCACAGGGTTAGGTCGTAAGTCAGGCACAGGTGGGATGCAGGAAACCAAGTCCCCCCAACCCAACCCCTACTCAAACTCCAGACGTGTAGGCTAAGCACTGGACCCGGCCACCCCAGCAGTTCTACCTCATTGGGTCAGTCGGATATAAACAGACATCCCAAGAAAACTGTTCAACATACTTCTGCTCGTTCTCATAGCTCATGCTCGTACTTGACAAGGTTATTACTATTATTTTTGTTTTACTTTTTTTTACTTTACGTAGAGTTGCAGTGTCTGAGTTTCGCTGGATGCCGGTTGCTTCTGAGTATCCACCACATCCATCTTGAATATAACGCTTTGATTGTCTGCTAGGTTGAACCCGTTTAACGTTGACGCGCAGTGGCGATTTCTCATTGAAGACTAGGGAGGCTAAACCTCCACTGTATATTTTATAAAATACTTGGTTAAATATGCATTGTTAAACTTCATAAATGTTGTCATTAAACTGCATTAAATAACTATGGTCATAATAACTCAAATGTGGCTGATTTCCTGAGTATGTTGCACGTTAAGCAGCTGTTTATTCTGCTCTCAGAAGCGATCTTTCCACTCTGGAACAGAGTGCAAAGTGGATAGAGATTTCACTCTGCCGTGGTTTCTGGAGTTTATTATTTCAGAGCGCTTCACAGCAGCTATGTTCACCTGTTGTAGTAATGTGGTTTATGAGTTTCAACATTTGTTAAAGCAGTACGTTTCGTTTTGATTTAATAAACACCACAGACCCCGTTACAGAGAGTAACAGCCGCCACTGAAAGGCTACAGGCTTATGGACACATCAGCGCTGAACTACTGAGTTGTCAGTCTAATCATTAAATAATGTTTTACTCGTAAATGGTCGAATAAAAAGGCTATTTTAAAGATATTTTTCAGTAAAAGCTTACATAATATCTCTGTATGCATCAGATTTAGACTTTGTATGGAAAAAAGGCCCACTCTTGAAAGATTTACATCCCTATTGACAATAAGTGGACAGATCCAGTTAATCCATCTAATTCACAACATACTTTTATTCCAAATTCCTTTCCCCGCATTTTACATAAACACAGACCATTCTTATTTTATAATGAGAGCTAATTTCTTTCAAAAACATTACCACAATATTACACGCCTTATGCAAAAGATGTTTGTTTTGATGGAAAACCCACAAAACCTGACAAACGCAGGGGTTCATTGCAATGGCTGGATGTGCAGCAGCTGTTAGAAGAGGGAGGAGGAACATCCTGCTCCCACATTTTAATAGCATTGGGTTAAATCTGCCTAAAAAACCAGAAGAATGAAAACCAGAGGGACTTGATTAATGAGCACTGTCTAATGTCTAACGACATTAGCTATTCATTAAGACTCCACTGATTAAAAGCTCTGGGATTACAGATGGTCAATATGGAGTCAGGGGCTAAGTGGAAAGCAAAGAAACCTATACTGACCGAACTAGAAAGAAATTAAACACAGTTTTGACCTGTTTCTTTTTACTGTCATATCCAAAAAGATAAAAGATACACAGATAAATATAGACATTTTGCACTGTGTTGGAAAGTTGTCACATACTGAATGAAAAAAAGACTTTCGTATTGAGATACAAGGTCAGAGCAACCTGTCAGCAGATTATGTAGCTCAACCATGAGAACCACTATAAGATCCAATATCAGCTTCTTCAAGGTTAAAATTCCTCAATGGTGTTTAAGGTATGAATAGTGTTAACATTTCCTTTTCAAAATGATAATAAAGATTAAACCGACTCAACGTAAGAACTTGCATACGAAGTAGAAAAGCCACGTTATAAGCTCGACCCTTTATGTTTTTTCTGTTGTTAGGTAACTAAATCTAACGTCATGCATTCACTTCAGTAACCTTGTTTTTTGTTATGTTATCCTTTCTTTTTTTTTTCTAAAATACCATCTGTTTGCTACAGATAACGTAAATCAGACGCTTCTATAAGGGGCTGAGTCTGACCTCTGGACCTGCTGTCCTATTTCTCACTGCTTTTGAACTACCGCTCTACTGTCATTTATTCCATCTGAGCATCTCGCTGCGTCACAGATAGAAACCGCTGATGAGGACGGCGTCAGCCTCTGCTGGAGTCCAAGGCGTTAGCAAGGATTGCAAACCTGCGTTAAGCCGATCCGGACTCCTCTGTTACAGAATGAAAGCTTTTTTTGATGCACGGGGTGCAGCAGCGGGCGATCCCATGTTCCCTCCTGCCCTCCAAGCTGGCAAACAGTGGCTCACTAATCTGGATGCTCTCGCTGAAGCTTGCCTTTCTACAAAGGGCTTATGTGATAAACATCCTCAGAACACGGATTGAATAAAAACAGCTTTAAAGGTCATATTTGAATATCAAAGATAAAAAAACTTTCTATACAGAAGAATAGACTCGTCATCAAATTTGCCTTAGGGAAACAAGTAGCTCATTCATATAAATCAGAATAATGGGATCAGAATAATTATTGACCAGAACAAAGTTATTTCCGATCTATTTTCTACCCTTGCTTCGTTACCAATGTCCTTATTTTGTTCCTCAAACTTGACATCCAACCACACTTCCTTCCTTGTTTCCTCTCCCATCTTACTGACCTTCATTCGTTCTGTACTGCTTACGGTAACTTTCTCCCTTAAAATGTACACTTCTTATGCTTTGCGTTTTCTCCTTTCTTACTGTCTGTCTTTAACAGTTTGGATCTAGTCCTCCTCTTCCATCACATTTACGCAATGCCCCAGTATAACCTGCAGCTTAACATTAACATTTCTGGAATGGGTGAGCTAAAACATTGTAAATCGACTATCCGTACCTTGAAATCAACCTATTTTAGGGAACTTATTATTAGGTGAGGAGGAAAACATCCAACCAGGACGATGTTGGATCAGCAGGCAGTTGAATTACTGTTTATTAAGGATTAGTTTACTAAATATCAGTGAGGCTTGGATATATTTAAGCATCTGTGAATCAGAGAAATCAACAATGTATATAACCTTGGTACATAATCTTTGTCTTTTAGAGGTAGGTAGTGGGGTTATTTTTAATATTATTTCATTTAGAACAAAGAAGAATATAAATAAAGGACAAAACATCAATGGAAATCAGGTGTTGATGTCTTTTGAATAGATATGGTTGCCCTTTAAAGTCCCCTCACAACTCTTAGAATCGACTTTTATATTATGAAATGCAAGTTTATTATAAGTAAAAGTCAAAGCTGCAAAGTCAACCCTTTAGCCCCAGCACTTATATTATGCTTCTGTGTGTTTGGTGGGAGGGTTACGCCTCCATGAAAAAGCTCCTGACCATCTGTCTGAACTGAGCTTGTGCCAGCAGTGAGGACAGCAAGCAGCGCTCTGGCCCTCTGCTCAAAGGATGGTGCACATTACTTAACCCTGTGTCTATAGCTCATATCACATGAGACAAAGAGCCACAGTGTGAAAAGAGAAAACTAGTTGAACCTTTGCATCTCATCCCTCTCCTTTTCCCCTGTATGTTTCTTTTTCAAGTAAGTGAAAGTGGCCTATTGACCACAGCCCTCAGAGAGCTTTATATATCTTCCTCTAAGCTGCGCTAACATGATCTGAGAACCTGCAGGAAAGAAAAGCTGTTCTGGGAGGACTGTAATAACCAAACTGACCTGGATTAAAGGATCTGCTTTCTTGGTTTTATTTTTATCTAGTCAAAGACGACATATTGATTACACAGCTCCACATTGGTTTACTTATAACATTTATATGACCTGTTTTTGTTTTGTTTTTTTCAAAAGGGACGCCTTTATGAAAAGCAAACAACAGCAAACCCAATTCTGACTTATCTCAATCTTTTACTTTCTTTTAAATATGATGAACAGATTTTAGTAATTTGCTGAACTATTGATAGTTAGCAAAGTGTTTCTTTGGAAAAGAAACTGTCACAGTTTAATTGTTAGGAATCTGCCATTTGAAACCTATTTCTAATTATGCTTGTCTCAGCTCCATTCCAAGTTAGTAAAAGGGTGAAGCAAGGTGGGATTTCGTCCCAAGTTCTTTTTAATTTGTATCTGGTTGAACTATCAACCAAGTTGGGAGCTTGCAACACTGATTGTGTGGCTGGTAACTTATTCATCTGATGTATGCAGATGATTTAGTAATTTTTAGTACTGCTGGGTTACAGTACAATCCATCTAAAAGTCTGATCATGATCTGTAGGAGTAAAGAAGATAAATCTTTTCAGCTTCCAGCTGTCAAAAACTGTGCTGGGTGTTACAAATAAAACCAAGTTTTGTGCACATCATCACAGAGACTCTGTCAGACGATAATGATATCTGTAGACAGAAATCAGACAGTGCAGCCCGTTGTATGCTCAAGCTAATACCCTTGCTCCTAAATTTGGTGCACGTACTGATATTTATCTATCTATCTATCTATCTATCTATCTATCTATCTATCTATCTATCTATCTATCTATCTATCTATCTATATATATATGTATTGTTTATTTGTTTTTCTAGAGAACTGAAGAGTTTGCATAGGAAAAAACCTAGAAATCATATATAGCCCTAAACACTAATTATTCCATCAGGACATTTTTAAAATCAGAGCAGGTTTAGCATTGGCTGGTTTCCAAATTGTTAAATGGTTCTACTACAATGTTTGCAGTCGAGTGCAAAAGTAACCAGAGAATGAAAGTTGTATCTGTCCACCAGGTTAGATTCTAGAGACGTATGTTATGAGGCTTCAAAATCTGAAAAAAAAACTGACAGTGTAGCCTGTATAAATAAAGATTATCATTTTCTGTGTTAGACGTTTCTGGAGTTACTTTCTCCTCAGTTTATTTTCTCTGTTTTGTCCACATTAGTCTGACAGATCATTAGCTGTCTACACAGACTTGTGAGGCATTAAGGTCCCTGTTGTTGCAGCTTAGCAGCTGCAGAAGCTCAACACAGCATTGCTATAGTTAGAGGGTTAGTGTTCGTGTGTAAGTTGAATGAATGAGCTACTTACTCAGGGAAAAAAAAGACATGGAAGAGGGGAGGAGAGAAAAGAGGGACTTAAAAAAAATAGAAATTATTCATGTCTTTTGGAAAAAAAATAAATAGAACTGCAGGCTCCTCTGTGTTGACAGTAATAGTGATGATCCTACAACGACCCGCTATTGCTGCAAGCCAAGGACATCTAAGCACAAAGAGAGGAGGAAAGAATAATGAATAATCTGCTGTTATTACAGCAGGGGGGGGGCTTCAACAGATGAAATGAAGCGGCGAGTGAAGGCGAGAAAATGAGAAAGAGCAGTGAAGATCCTTAGTAATCCATCCGACATGAAGGGGAAAAAAATCAGATTACTGCACAGTGCTGGTATCAGTGTGGGAGTGTCAAACACTGTGATGGTCTGACTGGAAGCTAGTATAATCCCCCCATAACTGCACACACATAGAGGAGCAGGGGTTGGATTAAATAGCTAACAGGATTATACTTGTTTCCTTCAGATGAAACCTACAAGGCTAATTTGGTTGATAAGCGTTTCGTCTAGACTCGGTCTCACTGTGCTGTAGTCTACTTCCACAGGAAGATAAACGCATGAGCACGCTCAGGATGGCTGCTCAGTGCTTTGCTTCTCCTTTGCATCTGGCTATTATCATTAATAGTCATCGATAGTTTGATTAAACGTATTTATTTACCAGCTGTTTTATGCATTTTCTTTTCATTTAGAAAAACGATCCAGTGATGCTCTTAATATATGCAGCCTCCTCAATGCAGGCTCCAAGAGACAGCCTACGCTTCGGGTCAGAGTGCATGCTGAAGGACTGGATCAGCTCCTTACTGGGAACTCAAACATCAGCAGTTTCTTCTCCACCAATAAATGAAAGCGGACGGTCAGACCCTGATGTAGAGAAATGCTGAAAAATAAATAATTCATTTGCCAAGAAGTGAGGATTTAAGACAGAAGTCGCTTTCATCACTCTGGCTGTTAAGCCTGATCTATCTTTACAGAGTAGGTTGATGCCTTCATGTGTGACATTTTGTGACTCTCTCGCTCTCCTTTGAAACGCCCATTAGGAGCACTCGCTTCCCCCTCAGAATTTCAGCCTCGCTGCCCATCAGCAGGCATATGCAGGTGGGCTGATTAGCCTGCAGGCTCCAATTTTCACAAGCGCTACACTTAACTGTATCAAGGCCATTATTTACATGTCTACACTTTCCTCCCCATGTTGAAAAAGCATCAAAGAGCTCAACTCTATCTGTGGAATAGGAATATTACTTTCGCAGGAAAATGCTCCACACACCTAACACTGAACCAGGCTTGCTCTGTCTTGCCAGATTATTTATATCTGAACAATTCTGCCTTTATTGATAACACAAGCTTAAGCATATTTTATTTGGGTTTTTCTGCACTTTTCTGATTTTGTTTGTAAAAACTTTTACTATAACTATAATTTTCCTTGCACATCACAATAACGAACTACTTTGTGGCATAAACGGATAAAAATGAGAAATACAGAAAAGAACAAGAGGATTTTTATGCCACTGGACACTAACGTTTCCCATGATTTACCTGACTCGACTTGCAAACATAACTCCTGATCTTTACAGAGGACACCTAATCACTCAGATATAAACAACAAGCTTTGAACTGCTTTTATGTGATGATTAATCCTTTCAATTTATCAACAGAGACTCGGGTTAGTGAGAAAAATCTCACTGATGATTAATGAAGCTGCTGCTGACACATCATTTAGTCTCTCCACGACGCCCTATTTAAGTATTGATTTAATAACCGCCTAAAACATAAGAGAAGAATAATGAGGATTCGGTGCATTATTAATGATTTCTACTTATTCAAAAAACTGCACAAAACTGCATATCTGTGTCTCTAAAATCTGACTTCACATGTATGTGATGATTGATATTATAGGAATTCAATTTTAAAAACCTAAGTTCTAAATTTAGTCCTGTAATTAATAAAATTCAGGATATTTCATGGTAATTTTGTAGTATTTTCACAAGTTATTCAAAAATCCTTTAACTAAACAGATAGTGTATAATTTCTAAAATCTCCTTGATTAAATATTTATCCCTGATTTTATTTTCTAATTACAGGTGATCTGTATTAACTTTAAAGAGGCATCACAGACTTTTCTAATGATACTGCCACCTGTGGCCAAAATGCAGAACTGCAGGGCTTTTCTGCTTGTTCTTGTAGCTCATGCTCATACTTGATAAGTTTTTTATTTATTTACTTTCTTTACCTTAAATGGAGTTGCCATTGGCGTCTAAGGTGACCAAGTATCCACAAAATCCATCTCGCATACAACGCTTCGATTGTTTGCTAGGTCAGACCAATATAACATGGAGGCGCTTCACTTCACAGGAAAAGCGCAAGAACTGCTGACGCAAAGTAAATTAAGGACAGTAATCTAAAAACTTATAGATGCATGGGTGGTGGACTACTGAGGTGTCAGCCTTAAAAGGTCAAATAAAAAAGCTATTTCAAAGAGGTTTTTCCATAAGAAAAACTTCTATCATACTGTTCTTAATCTTGGTTTATTTAAAAATACTATGTTCTGCTATGTCTGGACAGGGTCTGTTGTTTTTGGCATAACAGCCTTTGTTTTGTAGGGTATTTTTCCTATTGGTAATGGACAGATCAGCTGTAACTGAAACTTAATTTGCTCACTTGACTGCATGTTTTAGCTACTTTAAGCTTGCAGCATGCTGAGGTGAGCAGATCTTCACTGATGCAGACAGAGCCTCTGCATATTAAAAGACTGAATACAGTTGTGCTTGAAAGTTTATATGCCCTTCCATTAAAGGCAAAAAGAAATCAGCTAGCAGTAAAATAGATAAAAGTAATAATAGATCAAATGGAAATCATGACATTGATTTATATAAATATTGCACAAATAAAAGAAGTAATGTCTGATGGAGCTCCTGAACTACATTTTTGACAAGGATCTTGATTAACTGTTCATGACCAAGGCACTTTAATTTGTTTTTGTTTTTTTTTGGATTTTCTTTTTTTTTTTTTATAAAAATGTAAAATCAATATTATATTTTAGTAAATTATCATTTAGTAAATGTGTATTTATTACTTTTTAAGGTTTTGAGTTATTTGAATTATTAGTGTGAATGTATCCTTTTCTGTAATGTATCTATCTGTATCTTTATAATGGCATCAGTGCAACATTGCTTGTGTAGAAATTAGATGCTTTGAAGCAATCTGTGTGGTATAAATTAGCTGGTGATTGCATCACGCTGCACAATGCTACATCTGCAGAGAGCAGACCCTAGGGCATCATCTACTTAAACTTGGCCTTTACAGAGATGTTGATGCTTTGTAAATCTGCATTAAATAACTTTTTTTTTTTGGTCAATGGGTTACTACATCCTGCCATGAACTACTGGGCTTTTCTTTGGTTGTAAGATGGAAAATTGCCTCCTTTCTGTCTGGATGGTACAGTAGATGAAAGATCAATTAAAAAGAGATGAGAAGGAAATACAGTATACCAGAAGGAAGGAATAGAAGAGATATGCCTTTTCAGATACATGAGCTGAGTAGTCTGAAATGTCTCTTTTTATTCAGCAGGTAACCAGGAAGCTCCCGATTTCTTTATCCTAACACACACAAACATTAATCTTTCACATTCTCCTCGTCTTCTGTGCTTCAAACATATTTCTCCCATTTCCTGTGATCTATTTTACACCAGATAGTGGTGGAGTGCAGCAGAGCTTTGCTTTTATTTCTAGCTTCAGGGCAAAGTAAAGATGGCAACAAAAGATTGTGTCCTAAAGGGAAAATCTATTCCTCTTTGCTTTTTCAGTAGGTTTCACATGCAATATTTAGCTTCAGTGTTTAAATTGAAGCTAGATAAAACTGATTTGTGTCTATCATATAAATATATTCATAAACAATATATTAAGACCATTAAAATCATTTTGGATCTGGTGTTTGCTGTTTGTATGATTTTTTTTAAATGGTCTAAGATTTCATCTTTGCATTAAACCCGTAAGAATAGGTTTTTAGAAATACAAGCCTATTCTTTGCTGTTAGACAACGTATATAAATGTTGTTAAAATGTGATTGCGTCAATCTAAAATTATTAAAAAAATATGTAAAACAGATCCTGATCAACACATGTTAGTGACCACTTTTATCTGTAGAGTTTCAGTTTCTTTTATGAGGGAATAAATGATTATTTAGGAACCACATCACTTTGATCTATGTTGCAGTGAGGTTATTTTAGCAATAAAAACACTGTTAGTTAAAACTGTCCTGTTGGTGCATTAGCAGCTGGGGAACGATAGGAAACAACAACGGAGTTTTTGTTCAAAAACCAGATTAATTAGGTTCCAGAGGAAAACTTTCTGCAATTTCTCAGCTTGGGATGAATAAAGTCTGTCTGTCTGTCTGTCTGTCTGTCTGTCTGTCTGTCTGTCTGTCTGTCTGTCTGTCTGTCTGTCTGTCTGTCTGTCTATCTATCTATCTATCTATCTATCTGTCTATCTATCTATCTGTCTATCTGTCTGTCTGTCTGTCTGTCTGTCCGTCCGTCCATCAACTCTGACCAGCTTTCCCTGCTGCAATCATCATGTTAACAGTGTGTTAGCAAGATGATGCAGCATAGTAGCTTTATTCTACTATTATTGTTATGAATTTATGCAGTGAAGGGTTTTGCCTACTTTGGAGCTGCATTGCATATGGCAGAATGCAAACTTTGATGACTTCTCTATTTGCTTGCTCTGTCAGTTTAGGTGGACATCCTTTTAGAATAGGGCTCAGTGAAATTTCCAAATCTATATTTATTGTTTTATAACCAAACCCTGCTTTAAACTTCTCAATATCTTTATCCCATATTGGTCAGGTGTGGGTTTGCTCATTCAAATTCACCCGTCTAATTCTGCCTGTTGCTCATTACTGCACATCCGATCACCTGCTCCTGCCTCTATTTAAGTTACTTGTGTCGTTCTCGCTGGCCAGTGTTTTTAGTGTACCATAGGTTTCCTGATGTCATGATCCTGACCTGTTCTGCCTCTCGACCACTGAGCCTGTCTGTTCCCATCTGAACGGGTTTACCTGAACTGTCTTTGGACTCCTGAACCTCTGAACCAGCCTGTTCCTGTTCTGACTTGGGTTTAGACCCCTGGACCTCTGAGCCTTCCTGTTCTGATCTGTTTCCCTGACCTGGTTTCAGACTCCTGCTTGTTCTCCGGGGATGCAGCATGTGGGAGACTCTGGGCCCACATGCTGCATCCAGATGCGCCCGCCGCATCTCTGTTGGAAACCTACCAGCTGGATCCAACCTAGTTCTGTAGCGATGGACTGTACTGTTAAACCAGGTTAGTGACTCACATGGATAATCATCCATCAGATTATTATTGGTCACTAACCTGTGTTTCTCTCTAACAGAGCTACAGTGATAGACGCCCTGACCGCTGATACCTCAATTTAAATAAACACTCTGAATTATCCCACCGTTTGTCTCACCTTGAATTCTGGGTATTTCTGTCCTGTGTCATGAAAGTTTTTTTATTAATGATCTCTTACTTCACTGGTTCAATACCTACATTAAACTACACATACACTGTTTACTAGATGTTCCCAACTAGTTTCCAAGTTGTGACATAAAAGTTGTTAAACATAAAACTCCTTAATTGAAAAAAAATTAAATCATGCATCATTTTGGTTTGTCTTATAAAAAAAAAAACAAAGAAACACAGAGGTTGCTGGTTGTGACATCACAGAAGCAGCTGGAATGTTTTTTTAGTTTTTTTACTTGTTGTGACAAATGAAAGCAGGGTATGTTGTGTATCAGAACTGTTCCCCAGGAGAACGTGGTTCATCCCTTTTGGGTCCACTCGGTTATACAGGGCTGTAATGATCAGCATTGTCCAGGATCAGTGGTGCCTGAACCCCTCTGAACCATCCCAGCTCTGCAGCAATAAGGGGAATGCTTAATTTACAACTGTATGCTTTGGATTATCAGACCACTGGGCCCGGTGATAAAGAGCAGCCCACAATGGGAGGGCAATTGAGCAGCTTAACTAATACCTGTTTTGTTATTTTTCTATTGGCCTTGTGCATCATAGACTAGGCAGTGGAATGTAAGAAAATCAACCAAATATTTGCTGAAAGCCAGAGAATAGTTAAAAGTTTGATTGATTTTCCTTTTTCCAATTAGAAACCTTAGTAGAGAAAATGAGCCTAGATGACACCAAGCTTAGTGCAGACGTAGTAGCAGCAGTCTCTTCTGTGCAATCAATAGGCCTGCGATGCCCTCTACCCCCACTCTAGAGTTCAGGAGCAGAGAGGATAGGAAGCCAGATGGGGGAAGGAGTAAGAAATACATATGGAGGAGGGGTGAGAACAACGAGGAAGGAAAGCTGAACGAAGACCTGCAGATTGAGCTGTTTTACCCTCCATGAGGACTAAACCATGTTTTATGTGAATCTATCACTAACACTGGCTTCTACTTAACTTCATCCCTTTTGCTAATTAAGGGTTACACTAGCAAGTATATAACCTAAACTTCACTGGGCATTTACATCATTTTTGTGACCTCATGGTTGAGCTTCCTGCTGACACATTGCACAAACCTGTCAGACATTAATGAGTAAAAGGCATTCCTTACCTGTGGGTTTCATGTAATAAGCCTCTATGTCAGCCATGTCCGTGTGCAGAGCACATTCCAAATAATTCTGGATAACTTTCCTGCTGTAGTAGTAGCGCGCACCCATGAGAATGAGCGGTGCACAGCAGGTCAGCGTGACAGACTTGGTCACGTAAAAGCACATTACTATGGAGAAATGGAAGAAAAGTAAACGAAACCTGTCAGAAGAGAGAACCACAAGTTTGATTTTTGGCAGAGTTTGAATCCAACAACAGACAGAGAAGAGCAAGGTGTTCAGAAAGCAGGACAACAGTTTGACATGACAAAACAGAAACAGTGGAAGGTGAGCAGGGTTAGACATCCGGCAGACTGACGTAGCCAAGGTTCCTACTTTCTGGGAAGGCGAGGAGCTTAAATTACTTGGTTTCCAGGTTGTATCCTATAGTTATCCTGCTCTGGATGCCAACAGGATATGTAGGAAATGCTTGATTATCCAGGTTTTGCTACCTTTACTCGTTTCCTGTTTTGTATCCATCCATTGCTTTGTACATCCATCCATCCATCCATCTGTTTGTTTCCATCATCCAACCATCCATCAGTACGTTACTCATCCATTCATTTAAGTGTCAGTCATCCATACATATTTTAAGCAATTTTTGTTTCCATCAAACATCAATCCATAATTTTTCTTGAACGTTTAATTTTCATTTAAACTATGACTTCTGTAGAAACATCTCTAGTAATTTCATGGGGAATTTGTGTCTTCATATTTTAAATAAACCGCGCAGTCTGGAAAAGTCAGGACATTAAGTCAGGATTGAAGGATGTGTAGGAACCCTGAGAAGAGTTTATATTCATTTATGTCTTTAGGGAATTGCAGAAGTGCGTAGTTACTGGTTATGTTTACTTAGTTACATTTACTGTAGTATTTTTTTATTACTTTTAGAAATAGTTTTATTGTGCTGTGCTCGTTTCATTTACCGGTTCTTAAATAATATTCCTGTTTTAATTTGACTTTAACTTTTCTTATCCAGGATTTTTGTCCCATTTTGTAATCATGAAATGTATTAGTATTTTAATCTTTGACACACCAGAATTTGCACACACAATCTGTCTGACTGCATCATTTCTAAGGATTAAATACGAAATGATGGTCCAAGAAGTACTCTGTATTTGAGCAGCCATTTTACCAAATTCTTTTTTTCTACCAAATACTTTATTACTTTTACTTGAGTGACCTCTTGGATAACTACTTTTTATTTGTACGTAAAAAATGTTGAAGAAGGGCTACTTTTACTTGACTACAATATTTGGGTACTCTACTAAGCTCTAGGGAATTATAAATCAAGGCTTAATTGGATTAAATCTGATTTTATGGGATTGACTATAAGTTAGTTAGAACGCTAGGAGGCGCAATGAGTTTGGACATAGCTGCGCATCGCATGTTGAATATTTACGCAACAAGGTTAAAAAAAATTAAGTACAGATTATAGTAATATTTGAATCACTTTACTGTGATGTTTTAGCAAAATAACGGGGATATACTCTTACATCATCTAGTCATGATGAGCAAGGGTGAAGCTAGATGGGGGGCCAGGGGTGGCCATGGCCACCCTTAGCCAATCGTGCACCACCCCTACCATTTTCTTCCCTCTGATACAGATGGTGGCAGCACTAATACTCTAAAGTGGACTGTTCAAAACATTGAAATTTTTCATATATTAACAATTACATGACAAAAAACACGCTGTGGTTTATTATGCACATCAATATACTAACATTAAAGATGAGAAGTACAAAATTCAGGCTCTTTTAAGAACTAGATTTCGTGGTGTTTTAAAAACTCCTAGATGAGTTGCATGTT
>NW_015150572.1:337172-351870 GCF_000732505.1 Cyprinodon variegatus
GAGAAGCCAATTAACCTAACAGTCATGTTTTTGGACTGTGGGAGGAAGCCGGAGTACCCAGAGAGAACCCACACATGCTCAGGGAGAACATGCAAACTCCATGCAGACCATGAAGACCCCAGGCTTGGAATCAAACCCAGAACCTTCTTGCTGCAAGGCAGCAGTGCTACCAACTGTGCCACTGAGCAGCCCTATGTAGATATTAGTACTTGTAAATATCAATTTTATGCAGAATGATTATTGATAAAAGTAGGTAAGAAATGACAATGGAAAAGATGTTTACCCCAGAAAGAATTTTATCAACTATACCTTTTATTTAAATATATGCGCTTATTTGTTAGCAAAGGCTTTCGGAAAGAATAGTTAATCTTTATTTAGAAGAAATTGAGGTTTTGCTCGTTAATATTCCTGTGGGAACAGCATAGATTGACTGTGAGGTTCTGGTGCCTACCTGCATTCGGCCCCCCCTCAGTGTACATTGGTTAGAGCCTAAAAAATTTCTGACTACGCCTCTGATGCTGAGGATTTAATTTAAATAACTAAACGAGAAAAAGGTCAGAGGCGTATTGGAGTGATTTGTATCCCTTTATCTCTTATTTCTATTGTTTTAATTTTTGGAGTAGTTGGCGCCCCCTATGGGCCGGTCCTCAAACTGACTCCCTCCTGTGAAGTCACATGTGATCACAGCATCAGCACCATCAGCCTCTGCACACATGCTCCATGCGCCCGGCATGTCTTTTGTTGCCCTGCATGCCGGAGCAGAGCGCCGCCTGGCAAACTTTAAAGCTGCAACAGATTCCTGCGTATCTGCAGAGGCTGAATCTAGAACCGGGAAATATATTTATGAGCTGAACCAGGATGAAGTTTGTGTGATAAAGTGTTTTTTTTTTTTTTTTTTTTTTCTTGCTAGAGGCTCACCTGTCAGAAAGGCATATAAGAACTGGGTCCTGGGCTGCTGCCAGATCCCCCTGAACGCAGTGTTAGGGATCCTCTCCATTATCCCTTCGTGGAAGATGCGCAGCACTTCCTCCTTGTCCGCGCGCTCGAACTCGCGGATAAACACCGCATCCCTTCTCACATCCTTGGGGCCCGCCGGGGAGCCCCACATCATCGGCTCTTTTTTGGTCCCAGCTATAGCTTCGTGCTCGTCCGCAACGATTTTAGTCTCGCAAACCATTTTTGGAGACGAACAATGCATGCAAGTGGCCTGCAGACAGACGGCTCAGTNTTGCTAGAGGCTCACCTGTCAGAAAGGCATATAAGAACTGGGTCCTGGGCTGCTGCCAGATCCCCCTGAACGCAGTGTTAGGGATCCTCTCCATTATCCCTTCGTGGAAGATGCGCAGCACTTCCTCCTTGTCCGCGCGCTCGAACTCGCGGATAAACACCGCATCCCTTCTCACATCCTTGGGGCCCGCCGGGGAGCCCCACATCATCGGCTCTTTTTTGGTCCCAGCTATAGCTTCGTGCTCGTCCGCAACGATTTTAGTCTCGCAAACCATTTTTGGAGACGAACAATGCATGCAAGTGGCCTGCAGACAGACGGCTCAGTACTGGGAGAGAGGCGGATGGGTGAGGATGGATGATGCGTTAAAAAAAATTAAAATAAAGATTCTCCTTAAAAAACAGTGAGAGGATGATGGAAAGGGGAGGGATAAGACGGAGGAGGGGGGATGCTCTGCTGCAACCCTGAGCGGTTCTGAAGACCAAGACTTTCCGGCGCGATCCGGGCCGGTTTTATATGGGAGCAGGGGCGGGTAATGACGCGGGTTCAGGGGCTGGGGGCGGGGGCCCGTCCACTCAGATTGGATGCCGGATGCAGAGGGAGGAGGGGAGGGATGTGTCAGGTCTGAACAAGCTGCTTTCTGCCGTGGAGGGAGGATTTTAGACAAAGTGGACTCATTAGGAGGGGAGAAATATCTAATGTTATTTATATAAAAATGCAATCAAATAACTAAGGCTATTTGTCTGCATTAAAGCCAACAATCAATATATCTGAAAGAGAAAATGTGCCTCAATTAAAAAAATCCAATAACGTCTGTTTTTGAAATACATATTTAATTAAAAAGTTCAAACACATATGATATCAATTAAATGATACGCACTTGATTAAAAGTGTTACCTTTTTCTAATATTCCAATGATTAAAAGTGCAATCATTGTTACAGCTAATTAAAGTCATTAAACCATAAAATCATAGCTTTGTTTTAAACACTAAATGTTTGGATCCCTTCATTTCTCAAAATAGATTATACATATGGTTATATTTTCTGCTTTTATACCATTTGCACAGCATAAATCGACAAAATTATTAATCTATGTAATTAAATATTTCGATAAACTATCTAAATAAATTTTAATTAGAGTTCTGAACCCTTTAAAAGTCTTGCATTGCTGCAACCAAGGCTGTTCTAGACAGGGAGCCATAGCCCCTGTTATTGCACCTGTATTCAAGACATAATAATACCTCTTTAATAATGTATGCTGGCACAGAAACTATAACTGAATAGTCTGTTGGACCAATTCCCCTTTTTACAGGTTAATTTTGATAATAATATAAAATTTAAGTTATTACTTTTTGAGGGTTTTGTTGTTGTTGTTTTGTCTGTTTGTTTATTTTTTTTTCCTTGAAAAAACATTGGCCCCATCTTGGCCCCTCTGGTAAATTTGGTCCACTGGCAGCCGCTCAATTGTTTTTATTTTTTTATCAGTCTGCTGTACAATCAGGGGATCGGTCTCAGCCTCTGTGCAGGTTACCCAATCATATGTTTGGCATGATTAAAACTCATGCTGTTAGATTTGCTTGTGTCCTGATAGACTATGGCAAAGACAAAATAAAATATCTGCATGCATAATTTAATAGGTAAAGCCTACAAAATGTAATGACGTCATGAGTTTAATAGCAGATTAACATTAATGTACCAAAATGTGTAAATTATTGCCCTTCTTTTTTTTAGCTTAATCTAAACTTGTCAGTTTATGAAAAATAGATTATCTGATACATAATTTTCTGTGTGACACTTCTGTACATCAATGGCTTATGCTTGGCGTTTTATTGTGTTTGTATTTAAAGGAAAAGCTTTGATGGGTTCCAATAGTTTTTATTTATTTATTCAAATTTACACAGAAAATACTTTATTTTCCTTGTATGTTATTACTCTAAAACATAAAGAAAAAACTATCTTAGTTTATGTTGTTGTTTTATTTTTTTAACCCTGATGTTCTTTAAATCCATACCAGAGCCGGATCTCTTGATAAACAGAACCCAGAGGAGACTTGCATATACAATCCAGACTCACAATGGGGCTGTGTGAGTGACAGCTCTGCTGCACTGCAGTGATCCCTCCATGGCTTCAGCCCGCCTCGCCATGCTGCCGCTGCCAGAAATCGCTCCCTACATGGAGATTATCTTCCCCTTGCTACCCCGTCCATCAGTATCTATTGTAGACTGGTTGCGAATTAATCACCTGCAGCTTTAATGGGGCAGCGCTGCATTGGATGAGGATGAGGATGCTGATGCTGGAGCGACTCCTTTGTCGTCTCCCCTCACATGCTGGGGGTATTTAACCGTTAGGCTACCGGTGCAACTTACGCAGATAAATCTTTAATAATTCATTCATTATTTTTCATATAGTCCATGAATTATTAATGATCTATTTATTGAGCTGAATTTTGACTGAGTAGTTATAATAAATGCTGAGCAGGACGATTTGAATGAACAAACTGAAGGGGTTCATGGTTTGTATAAAGCTGTGAAAGTGTAGCTCTCTCCATTTGAATCTGCTCTCTATCCGTAGCTTTTAGTGGAAAACTGCGGATCCTCTCACAGCCTAATAAAGCACAACTAGTTTGAACTGGATCTGAACTAGTTTGCTATTGATGAGGCTGCATCTTTTCCTCCGCCTCCTCCTCTTCCTCAGTGAGCAGGAGAAGCAGGAGGAAGAGAAGCTGTAGGCATCCTGCAGAAATCCTCGTGCTGTCGACTTAGCCTTCACATTCTCTCCTCTAAAAATACTATGGAAGACAGAAGATTATTTTTTTATTAGATCAGCGCATCATCTACAGTGGATTGGACTGGCTGCAGCCTGAGCATGCGCAATGCATCACTTTGCTTGCCTTTCTAGATCAGTGCCTTTATGTTCTAGCGGTGATGTAGCAACACAAGCTGAGTGTGCATGAGTGGGAAGGTTGCAAACACTGTGAAATAAATGTGAACAATTAATTTTACAATTCATTTTAAAAGAGAAAAGATTATTATTTTTTTATATTTTTTAATAGAGTTAATAACCTGCTTTTAACCAACAATGTTCATTATTATCTGATGTATAATAAACAATATAAACAATCACGAGGAGGAAGACTCAGAGAGACGGAGTTGGAGGAAGTTATACGAGGAACCAGCACTGAAGAACTGCACAGAGAGAGTATTTATGGGAGACTGAAACAAAGAGAGGACTAACGAACAGATTGGGAGCAGGTGTGAACAGAGCAGAACAGGAAAGGAGCTAGGGAAAAAGGAGAACACAAGAGGGCAGCAGAGGGCAACAAATAAAAACCTGAAAATAACCAGAAAACACAACAAAATAAGAATTAAACCACTAAAACTAGAAAACGTGGCGCAAAGTAAAACTGAATACTCAAAAGAAAACAGCACCAGAACTGTGACAAATATAACTTAAACAAGTTACATGTAGGTCTAGTAATTCACACATGCACATAAATCCCAATAAACATCAATTAAATGTAATAAAGGAATTATGTTATGAACCAATTTTCTTCTAGTTCTAATGATGAACTCAGCACATCTCCTGTTTGGTGAAACTCCTTGCATGCATTACTGTGATGAGCTTCAGACCCATTTATTTACATTCTGAAGATCCTGGAGGCCACTTCATTGTAATTTATAATAATTTCCGTTTTTAAATATTTTCATCACCATGTTTTCTAAAAGAGATAAGAAACACAGCAGTTTAAGCTAAAACCAACACAGACACCCTGTTAAAAGAAGGCACCAGTGCCCCTGTTACTCTTCGAGGGTGTAAGGAGCGATTTCTGAATAAACCTGTTCAAAAGTTGCAGCTTGGTACATAAGAAACAAACATATAGCAGTTTCCATCTGGTATATTAGCCATCCTGTGCTAAACCCACAGAGGGTAATGAGGGAGAATGGTAAGAAGGGAGGAGATAGTGTTTCTCTCGCTCTTTGCATGGAGCAGGAGGTGTTAGCATGAAGCCATGGGGACACCTCTGACAGCTTTACTCACATTCTCACACACTATATAGACTGCTGTGGGGAGAGCACTGTCCCAACCAGGACTGTATGATGTTACTCGAGCAAGATCATGAATATACCCAGAAATAAAGGTTTTCCTTAAGGAGAACAGAACCTTCAGATCAGCAAACTAAAAGAGTTTGCAGATTACACGGATTAATGAATGCAAATTATTCAAATTAACACATGTTTTTGCTTGATAACTCGAAGTTCTCTTTTTTGTCTAAAAGGTTTGAGTTTTTTTTACTTTACGCTCCTGTTCTAAATTAAGTTTGCTTTGAGCTTTGTTACCTAGGGCAGTTCTTGTCCATGTAGGCCCTGGGGGAGTCCCTCCCACTGTTCCCAGGATTATAACAAGAGATGTTGTCTTCGTTTGCCCACACCCATCCCACTAACTAACAACAATGTTTTAAGTATGGGTGCTTTCATAATTAGTAAAATTGTTTAATCATTCTTGAAATATATTTTGAAATATCATGCTCAGTGATGAAGTACAGCATTAACAGCCAGTTGTTGAGTAAAATCATGATTTCTTACATCACTCTTACACACCTTGGCGACTCAAGTTTCATAAATTTGACAAACCAGGGAGAAATATAAGACTAGCTTAGGAAGCAAATAGATTTGTTGGTATTTGAGCACTTTGGCCGGCCCCTGATACCCTAGCACCCTGGATATAGAGCCTTATCAGAAATAGCAACTTGGTTATGCTTGATAAATTAATTGAAATAATGCAGAATTTTATTATGCAGCCACTGTAACTACAATATTTTAAAGGTGAAGCAGTTGTGTTGTAGCTACTGAGAACCACCTGCCATTGTTTTCCCTGTGATAAGCTTAGAGAAGCTCCACAAAATAACAATGAGCAGGGGCCTCTGTGGTCTGCTGAAAGCAATGCTGAGCTGAGATAAATGGTGGATTAGAGGGAGTTGAAGTTTAGAGGACTTGACTCTTCTGTGGCCTCTGGAGACTTTCTAACAGCTGGCTGTCGATGCAGTCGGATCCTACAGGAGACGATGAAAGAAAAGCTGGATGGAGGGAAGAAATCAAAGAAGCGAAAGTTATTGAGTTTAAACCCCCATCAGTTCTTCCAGTAGGCGTCTCTGCAGGTTGAAGCTGCCTCAGCAGGACAGCTGAGCTCAGTGTGGTGCAGCAACAACAAAAAAAGGTGGGATTCGCTTCCACAGTGCTGCCTCCGGGTGGAGAATCCTGCCAGGTCACTGCAGGCTCTTCAGTGGCCGGCAGGGTTCTTCGGTTTTCCTCTGCTTGCATCTGTTAACAGCATCTAATCCTGATAGCTTTTAGGGAAACAGAGAGTGCTGCAGTGTTGCGACACAGCCTGCCTGTACTTGGGGCTCCTCCTACTGGTGCAGATAACACCCTGACAGGAGTAATGAATCATGTTTTCTGCTTTTTCTCCTCCTGGTGGTGATCACTGCTGTAAATGCAAATTATAAAAACGTTTCTATCTTATGTTGGAGCTTTAATTTAGTTGAAAATATAACTACCTCACAGGGCGATTAACCTCAGAATAAAAATTGTATTTGTTCTATGTGGACACCAAAGAAATCCCTCAACTGACATCCATGTTTGAGGTAAAAACACTCATCTCAGTTTGTCTTAATTACGTTAATATGTTATAACAACGCATAATGTTTTATAAATGTGAGGTTAAAGGAACCACAGAAGGTTTCATGGCTGCTTTTCACTATTAAAGCCTTGGAAGGGGGACATGCAGGGATGAGGAAGCTGGTTAGAGTGTAAGGCAGGATGAATGGGGTTTCCCTCAGAGCAGTTCTTAAAGAAAACAGCCTTAAATAAACATCCATTGTTATGGTTGAACGAATGACATGTTCAGTCAAAGCATTTTAATGTGTTAAAATGTCCCAGTCAAATTAAAAAAAGAAGAGAAACTGACAATACTTGATAACTGATGCTCAATGATGCACCGTACCTGCTGCCGAGGCTAGGGCATGCTCTGCACTGGTGGAAACAATTCCTAGAACCCTCTGGACTGAGGTTGAACTAATTAAAAGCAGGTTTTTCTAACATCTGAGGTTGTTTTGATTCAAAGCAATAAAAGCGGTATGCTTTGGAAATTACCATTGCTGATGGAATGAAATTAATTAGGTCTACATCTTTCCATACAATGACTTTGATATTAGTGCCATTTGCTTCTTTCTATGGAGTTTCATCAAATTAGCTTATAACGCTTGTGATTTTTAGTGGATTTCATGTGTTCTTCACCCTGATTGAAATGATCTCCCAGCTAACCCCCCTGAGTATCAAGGTATATTCTCACCCATACCTCCTCTGCTGACTGCCTTGTCATCATTTTGGCTGCCCTCCACTCTAAATGATTGTCATTTCTTCCATAAATAAATACTAAAAACACACCGCAGACCTCTCCTGCCTCCACTGTGTTCATACATCGGGGTTTAGGGGGATTTAGTTATGTTGGGTTTCCATGTAAAACACAAAGATGCTGGTTTCAAATACATCTGTCCTTACTTTATTTCAATCAGTCTGCAAATAAAATCAGTTAAAACTATCAACCAAGAAACATTTCAATAAGAACTTGTCAGCTTATTGATAAGTATGTCTTTACTTCAGTACATGAACTTAATGCCTGGTTGGGGATCCTTTTACATGAATCACTTCTACCTGCATATATGATCTAATGTATGCTGTGGTGATGATCCTATTAGCCTCTTTTTATCTAGAGGAAATGTCTTCACGTTGCTTTGATAGCAGCCTTTAGTTCATCTACAGTCTTTGGTCTTGTTTCTCCCATCTTCCTTTTGATAAAACTTCTTTATGAGGTTTGGGTTGTAACAGTTTAAACCCTTGGCATTGTCAGTGGGTACCTTCTGGAAGAAGGTAAAAGAAGTTCTCCATAAAGCTTGTAGGTACAGCAAACCCTGGAGAATAAAATGCAGAATGTAGAGACTGAATAAACTGCAGACTGAATAAGCTGGTGAGAAGCAGCACTTCTGTCCTGGGCGGACTCGGTGGAGGAAGTGGCTGAGAGGAGGGTGCTGTCCAAGCTTACATCCATCATGGACAACACCTTTCACCCCACCGGCACCAGACTGTAGAGGAGCTGAGCAGCTCCTTTAGTGAAAGACATACACTATCATTCATCCCTGCTGCCATCAGACTTCACAATGCAACACTATAACTGCAATAATTTGTGCAATAAGTAATGTGCAATCACTATAAAATACCCTGCGCAATAATCCTGTTAAATAAGAGTCTTCAACTGTGATATATAGATATATAGATGCACTGTATATACCCCATGCACCTTTTCCTTCTTTTGGCGCCTTCTTTTGAATATTGAGCCGATGTGGCAAGTGAATTTCTCCTCTGTGAGATCAGTAAAGTCTATCTTATCTCTTATTTTAATTTGTATCACTGTGCAACATTTCAGTCCTCATAAGGATTTAAGATAACATTTTAGCTGTAGTTCAGATCCTCAATGTGTCTCTAGGGGTGGGAGCTCTTGAAACTCCAGCCGAGATGTAAATGAATCTCCTCCAAACTCAAAAAGGCTTTCACACTCCATATTACTTTTGCACCTTTTTTCCTTCCACTTAACTTTCCATAAAAGTACTTGGAGACAGAACTCTTTGAGGAGCACTGATAAGCATTTGGGGCTAATTCTACTACCTGAGAGAAAAAATATATATATATATATGTAATGTATAATTGAAATGCACCTGTTCAAAGCAGTAAGTAAAGAACTGACATTTGAGTTACTGTATTTTGATATATAACTACTTAATTTTTGTTTTAAGTCTTTTGCTATATTACTGCATTTTTTTGCAGAGAAAATGTTCAACTTCATTTATTAAAAGGTCACCGATTCATATTTTCTTTCTCTACAAATTAGACCCCTGCTATGAGGGAAACAATGATGGAAAAAAGATGCATGTTTTATGTTTTTATTCATAGGTACAACATTAAGACTGTAAAATGGAGCCTCCTGTGACTTGCAGAGTACATTGCTGATAAAGGAGCAGCAGTAAGAGGATTTTCTGCTCTCTGCTGCCGTTCTCTTCATCCCTTCCTTCCCTCCCTGCTGATGCCGCAGCTCATCTGATCCGATCCGGGTCTGCTTCATAGCTTTCCCTGCAGACGCCTTCAAAATCTAGCAGAGGTCCGCAGGCAGACGTATCCCGGCGCGTTCGCATCGTGTGCACACGTCAGCTTTATTACCACCTAAATGAAAGTGCTATAAATTCATGCTACAGTGCTGTGCTAAAACAAGACCTACGGATGGTCTTCCTAAAAAATATCTTCACTAAAGTAAAATCATCCCCATACTTAACTATGGAGCAAAAAAACTTTCCAGTTTAAATGACCCAACCCCCTTCCTCCTACAGGCTTTGAGTCAACTAATTAGGATTATTGAAATTACATTTATATTATTATTTTAAATTATTATGTTAAACTGCTGCTAATGAGCAGTTCAATAAACTCTGATGCTACAGGTAGAAGTGTGTAAACAGTAACCTCATACAACAATATCATATACAGATGCATCCTACTGTGTCTACTTTTTTCAGTCAGTTACTAGAAAGTAGAAAAACGCATTTATGCTCCAAAGATGAGGACAGCAGAAAACGATGAGGACAGTTTATAAGATTCAGAGCGTTTCACTACACAAACATCGGTGATGTCAAAGTCCTACACGAGGAAACAAAAAAAAACAAAAAAAAAAATGTCCACCTGTGGTTGAAATCAGAGCCGAGATCAAATGAGATGATGAGGGAAACAAATTAAATAAAGTGCCTGTTTGTTTAGAGAAGTTCAGATGGGTTTTTCTGTAAATGTTAAGAGGCCGGAGATGGAGGGTTGTCTGGGCGTCTGAGGCTGGCGGGGCTCAGCGCAGTGTGGTGGTGGGCATGCAGTCGCACAGAGCCCTCGTCTCCGCCCGCAGCACCAACGTCTCCGTCTGCAACAGAAAGAAAAATGTAGCTCTCAGGAAAATTTAGCTCATTATCTGCATTCTTTTTCACATTTTAATCATGCATTCAAACTTTCTGGCTCTCAGGGTGAAAGGATAATGCAAAAGATAAAAAAAAAAATACTGTAATGAGTTTTGGAGTTTTTTTCTCATTTGCATGGTTGCAAAACTATATATGTAAGCCCAGAAATATGTACGCAGTATTATTGGGTAATACTAGCACTTGATTTGAGAAGATCAGCAAAATTATCTGCAACTAAAATATGGTTTTGCACAAAGAAAATCTGATTTCAAATGCAGTATATATAAGATTATTTAACTTCAGGAGCCTAAATACTCAATTCAATTGGCAGGTAAATTGTATTTACATGCTTTAATGGATGGCCTAAAAATATCTTATTTCTAGTTCTTTAGATTCTCCTGCATGGTGGTGATGGTTGCCATAATTGATACTGCTACATTTTTGTTTCTCTCCAAAAATTGAGGGAATAGGGAGGACAAGAAGGACTACCATCAAACCAACAACTAGGCTGTTGAAAAAATGATCCAAAACACACATTTGAACTAGTTTTGGAATAAATAAAGCTGACTGACTTAAAGGTATAGAAGACGATCTTTTATTTCCGGGTGGATCATCTAAATAAGTAGTCCTAATTGCCAATCACTCTGGTGATATGTTTACGTAAGGCTGTCGTACAGTATGTCCTCGTCCCGTTAGCTATCTTTTCCTGTGCATGCACACTTTTGGGCTTATCTGTGGTGAGCTACGGTTTCAGGCAGTCCTTGAAGCTCGCCTTTCTGACCGCAGTTCTTTGAAAATGGCCGAGGATCGTAAGAGAAAAAGTGTGTAAGAAGTGTATTGTAGATTCTTTTCGTGCAACTTTTCAACAGAACGTGCACAAAGAGAAATGGGCTTGTGCATGCTTTCTCACACGTTTAACAGGCGTTCCCTCTCAGGAGCGGGTACAGGGTTGTGCATGTGCTTTTTTTTTTATTGGAGAGGTCAGGTCTTTTAAAAAATTTAGGAAAATCCTCCCCTTATACCTTTAAAAATTTCTGGAATTACCTGCAAATTAAAAGAACAAACAAACTGCAAATGATGCTTAAAAGATAGGCATTTGCTAGAAAACGTCCAATTCAAATGAGCTCCACCACTTCTTTCAAGACAAGTCAAATATCCACTATGGATATTATATGGCAGGAAATAAATGTAAATGGTTCAACAATAATAAAAAAAGTATTTTTAATGTAAAAAAAAAAAAAAAAAAAAGCAAAATCAGTGTATGCTCTGACCCATTTAGGCCTAACTCTTGGGACAGTTTGGAAAACGTTGGAGCTCCAATATGGAATTCAGTCCAGAGCAATTCAACAACCACAAAGCAAACACAATAACAAAAAAACATATGTGCCATGGGATGGGTTAAAGAAAAAAAAAAAAATGACATTCATGCTCCAGTATTCTCAACAGATTCAAATTTTCCTGACCCTGGCATCAAGGTTAAAAGCTGTCTTCTTCAAATCCTGCAGCGCCCTCTGCATGAACTCAAAGGCATGGCAGTCAACGCATGGACGACCTGGAAACAAGTATTCAGAAATAAAAACAGCTTATAAACAACATAGAGTTAAATATAGTAAATATGTTTGAGAAATAATGATGATAATTGTTATGTGGTAGAAATTCAATTTAAATTATAATCAATAAAATGTGTTAAATAGATTTACAAATAGGTTTGTTATTCTGAAAACTAATAATTTTAAAGCATTAAGGGGTTTTCAGCTTCATTTTATTAATTTTTATTTTATTTCTTCATCTATTTTTATCCGTTAAAATGTAAATATTCTTATTATTCTACATAAAACACCCCACTATGTGCTCCCTGTGGGATGTGGCATTAAAACTGGGTGAAAAACATCACGTTTCCACCTCTTTTTATCCATTTATTATAATTTTTTATTTTTTTCTTAAATCCACCTACTTTCGGCTGGGATCACAGTCCCTGTCTCCTGGTCCGCCTCAGCGGCGCCGACACAGAGGAGCTGGAGCGCGAGCAGAAGCAGCGCTACCTGCATGTATGATCCGCTGATTGCCATGGTGACGGTCCTCTCAGCCTCTTTCCATTTACAACAAATCAAATAGAAAAAAATAAAATAGAAAATTTAGAGGAAAAACTACAGCGGACGCAATTAAAGGCCGTCAGCAAATGGAATCCCCAAACATCACAGGCTTTGTTGATTCAATTTAAATATTTAACACAAAAAACAGCATATTTATAAATGCAGAACGTACAGAATAATCGCTTCCCTCATAATATTCCGATTCACTCACCTTCAATGATCCGATGATGGGTTTTTTTTGCACCAGATCAGCGTTAAAATGCCCACTGAGTAATGATTTATAGAGAGCTACCCAGTGCGCATGCGCAAATGACACCTAAAAAAACCAGTCAAAACTTCCGGTGGCAGTATTCAAAATAAAGCATTAAGCAAATAATAAAGAAGCAGGGATGGAATGCATGAGAGAGAGAAAAAAAGAAAAACAGTCAATTATATTTGAATATTTAAAAAACGGATAGATTAATATTATTAAGGTAGCCAGACTGCTTTAGTTTAATTGATATAGAATAGAAAATCCCTTTATTGTCCCACAATGGGGAAATTCTGGTGTTTACAGCAGCAAAAAATATTATACAAAAAAATGTCATAAAAATGTGGACCTTAGAAAAATGTATAAGAATAATAGTGAAGAGTTAATAGATAAACAATTAAATACTGTACTGTGAAGTGTTTTAACAGTATAAAACTGCATCTGGAGAATAAATGACCAATACTATGAAGATTGTGCAAAATGACAGCAGAATGTTATTTAACTGACTAGGACAGAAACTGTACAAAATCAGCATGAATGTAACATTTTACTACGGTTGTTGATATTGGTTTATTGATTAGCTCCTTCAAATGTTTTCTTTTTCAGACTGAACCATTAAAAAGGCTGCGGCTCTGACATCTGTGGGGAAACCATTTGAGCGACTGGTGATGAAGCATCTGAACGAGCGCCACCAAAGGAAATACATCTGGATGCTGTCTGTGGGTTTCAGCTTGGACTTAAAGTCTGCAGACAGACAGGAGATGGGTCGGCTGGTCTACTGGTGTGATCCAGTAGACCGCCCCGCAGCAGCTTAACTCTCTAAAGAAGGTGGAGATGAGTGTTTGACCTTCCGTCCATCCAGAAACTTGTGCAGCAGATCTCAGCACAAGAAGAGGCCATATTTCAACTTTCTATGAACATTTGGAAAGATTCTGTAAGTTTTATAGCAGTTTATTATTTCAGAGCGCTTCACAACATATATTTTCATCCGTTGTAGTAATGTTTTATTTTTCAACATTTTTTAATTCAATACGCGACATTTTGATTTATTTAACACCATATAGCCTGCACTGATTCAGAGAGCAGCAGCTGAATGATCGCTTTTCCCTCTCGACTCATGATGAAAACCTCTGTCTGGCTGCTGTCAGTCAAAAATCCTTCAGTATTTTGGCCAATCAGCTTCAAGCAGCCAGCTTCAGGACCCGCCCCTACTGCATAGAGCCCCTTAGAGGTTTAGCTTCTCTGGTGGTGACGTATATTGCCATGTTATCCAATCAGGACTATTTTCTCGCTGAGGCTTAAACATTAACAGGGATTTCTCATAGAGGCTGACAGGCAGCGTCCTGCTGCTCCAGAGATCGTATCCAAGAGCAGAATAAACAGAAGATTAATGCGCAACATATTCATGGAATCCGGCACATCTTAAATGCAGTTTAATGGCTACATTCATGAAGTTTGTGAATGCATTTTTACCAATTATTTTCTGAAACTTCCAGGGGAAGTTTAGCCTCTCTAGTATTTAAAGAGGAATTTTGTATGTATATATTATATACCTATTACATACATTATATTTTTTGGATTTTTTCCCCCTCTTTTTTACGTCCATTTGTCTTCTGTGCTATACAAATGAATTTCACCTGGAGGGATTAATAAGGTGGTCAGAGTCAAATTGGTTACTGAATACCATTGATTATACCATTTATAAGGTTATAGGTGATTGAGGATACTCAGCAATTTAAAAAAAGACACTGCAAGAATGTAAAATTAGGATTAGGTGTATTAGTGACAATATTTTGTTAGATGATTATATGACCTCATGAGCGAGTAAAACAGTGACACATTGCTCACATAAGGGGGCATAAACTATATTATAAACTTCTGACTGATATATAACAAGCAAGTACTGACTTGTGGATTTTAAAAACTTACAGACGATGGACATATTAAACACCATTAAGTGAACAAAATCCACCAAGACAGGAAATGTGAGAACTGAGCAGTGGTGTCAAAAGTACACACATTTGTTACTTAAAGCTACAGTGTGTAACTTTTAGCGACATCTAGCGGTCAGACTGCAGCAACATGAACAT